>NC_067476.1:153885765-154130765 GCF_947179515.1 Apodemus sylvaticus | reverse complement strand
CTAGAATCTTCTACACATTGAAACTGTATCTTACTGTGGAGCTACTGTATGGTAGGGACCTGGACGTTGCATTTATAAGCATCTTTGAGGGGGATTGTGAGTTCCAGGCCAGCTAAGGCTACATAGAGAGATGTTGTATTCCACCGCAACCCCCCACCCCCACTCCAAGAAAAGAAAAGAAAAGAAAAGAAAAGAAAAGAAAAGAAAAGAAAAGAAAAGAAAAGAAAAGGAAGAAGCTTTCTTAGAAATTATAAAACAGAAGTACAGGAGTAGAGACCAGAAGACAAACAACCTCCAAATCCTAAAATTCTCCCCAAGTGCACTGGGTGTGTCGCCCTAGCTCAGGACTCCTGACAGCGATCAAAGCATTCCCTACACAAGTGTAACAAAACCACCATGAAGCCCTATTGTTCTGTATAATTAATATATGCCGAGGAGAAGGGGGAAAATGGAAAATCCTGGCACAGCCTGTTCCCCGACCTGGCAGCCCTAGAACCAGGTTCCTTTCCCAGAGCCTAAGACTCCCCTCCCCCTTTCCTGTGTCCCTCGGTTGTTCTGCTGTGACGTGGGGCAGTGTACCCTGGACTTGGTTGTCATCCTCCAATGGCGGTCAGCCCCCGTACTGGCTGGCCACGCTGAGCATGCTGGTTAGAGGGCACCTGTGGGAAGCCTCAGTTGCTTCTCACTGCCTGGAGCGCACCCTGGGCAGTCTGATCTGGTGGATCTCGGTGAGCACCGGTTTTGGGGTTCTAAGTGGGTAGGGAAGTACTGAATGATGGTGCCCCGACTCCAAGGCCTCGCTTCGGGAAGATTGATTGGTAGGTCAGCGCCACTCCGGAGCGTCACTCACGCAGTGACACCCACTCTGGAGGGGGTCAGTCCCACTCTGCTTGCAGCCTCTTAAGTCCCCTCCTGTCCCCATCATGGCTGCCCTCTGTGCTTACACAGCCCTTGGCCAAGGCTCTCTGATGCCTCCCATGGATTCCAGCTGCAGCCACCAGAGAGGCTGACGTTTACCCTGTTGGCTCAGGGGGACCCCACGATGTTTGATCTCAGGCCCCAGGCCTGGAAGGCCAGACACATACTGACCTGATTCATGGGCGTCCATGCCCTCGGGACCGCGACCTACCTTATGGGTGTCCCTTTCCTCAGGACCACTGTCTATCATGTGCTGTCATTGCCCACAGCCGGTGGCTTTGTGACCTTTAGTCTAGTTTTGAGTCTCTGTGGCAGGAGGGCTGCTTACCTACCAGCTGTTTTAACGTCCCTTAAGACCCCTTAAGACTACTTTCCCTAAAAAGAAGAAAAATCTGTTATGATTGGCAAGGCTTAGTTGCTTGAGGAGGGGACCCTGGCCCGCAGGTTGCCGGGAGGCCGGGTCCCATGGAGAAGCTCACTAAAGGCAGATGAGGGGAAAGGGAGGTCCGAGGCAGCTTCTGGGTACCGCAGAGGAAGGATAGCGTCAGAGTGCCCCGCAGAAAGCAAGGGCCTGGGGGTGGCTTTCACGGTCCACCCAGCAGTGGATTCATTTGTGGGGCGTACCCTACATCTGCGCCATCTGCTGGGACCGGCTCTGAATCCAGGCAGAGATGGGGAGACAGCGATGGGTCTGGAGGGCGGTGGATGGATTAATCGTGTCAAGAGAAAGGACGGAAAAGTTTCTGGGGCTTTGGGCCTGTGACACAGGGGCGTGGGTGTGGATAGGGCAGAGGTCAGTGGAGTTCTTTGAGGAGGGGGCTGGGATTGAGGACTCAGGAAACTGGGGGTGGGGGAGGGCAGGGAGCAGATTGTACCCAGGGTGCTTAAGAGGAGGAGCAGAAAGAGGCTAGTGTAACTGGAACGTGCAGGGTGGGGGTGGGGTGGGTGGGTGGGTGGGTGGGGGAGTAGGGGGGTAGGGGTAGGGGAAGGGGAGGGTTGGGGGATTTAAGGTGGGGGAGGGATATAGGACCAGGGTTGCCAGGGAGAGGGGTGTAGATGAGGAAGAGGATACAGAACACTCAGGCTCTTGCTGTCCCTGTGGAACAAGAGGAAGGGGGCTGGGTGACTCCTTCCAAGGGCTCCGTGCGTCCTGGCACACGCACGAGCTGTCTCATTCACTGGTCCCTTAGTGCTTATTTCTTGGATTCCTGCTGCGGATCAGGCAAGGTTCCAGGTTCTTAGTATGACAGGGATCCAGATTTTACAGTTAGCGCAATGATGAGCATTTTGGATGTGCTTACCACACATGAGGCTCACTCCATTTTTATCCGGGTGAGATCTCAGAGCTTGCTCGAGGTCACTGCTGTTCGGTGACAGAGTTATCAGCTGCTTCGGGACCTTGCTGGTCATCTGCGGACACCTCAGCCTGACTTCCATCTTGTGGAGAAACCTGGAGCCCATGCCTCCTGTCTACTCTCTCTTTACAACGTCACCTCCTGTCCTGGCTCTGACCCTGGCCCAATGCCTGCTCCCCTTGAGGATTCTGACTGACTCTGACCAGAGGATCACACCACCACTGTAGGCTGAGGCCTGTGGCGCAGAAGCCACGTGAGAAGCTGGGCTCCGTTTGGCCTCAGAATCAGGAGTAGACGTGATAGCGGCAGGGATCAGGGGAGAGACAGAGGAAGCGCTGGCTCTCAGTGAGGCCTTTACGCCATCCATCTAAGGCTGGGCTGTGGAAAGTTCCAGAAAGGGATTGGCTGGATGTTGAGTCCAGAGGAACACTATTGCTCTGCATTCAAAGTTCACATCCCTCTTCTGGCCCGTCGCTTCGCAGAGTGAAGTTTCAAAGGCTGCTCGTTTCCTTCAGAAGACGCTAGGTGGATTATAATTTAAAACCTTATTGAGCAGAGTGTGTTTGCCGTAAAGTGAACCGTGGACACTCCAGTTCTAGCCTGGGAAGCAGATTTTAATAGGGATCTTAGTGTCGGGGTGTGGCACGTGACTGTGGCCAAGGGTGTGGCCGGGGATGTGGCACGTGGCTGCTCTGGTGGATTGCTCACCTTGTGGGTGTGTAGCCCTGCGCTCCAACCTCAGCACTACAAAATGGGGCATGGCCATGCACATCTGAAATCTCAGCACACCTGTGGGATCTAGACTCAAGAGTTCTGGAGGGCTGGGCAGTGGTGGCGCACGCCTGTAATCCCAGCACTTGGGAGGCAGAGGCAGGCGGATTTCTGAGTTTGAGGCCAGCCTGGTCTACAGAGTGAGTTCCAGGACAGCCAGGGCTACACAGAGAAACCCTGTTTTGAAAAACCAAAAAAAAAAAAAAAAAAAAAAAAAAAAAAAAAAATGGAGTTCTGGAGGAAGCATGAGGCTCTCAGGACTTTGTCACAGAGGCACGACCCTGACTGTCCCCTCATCTCAGGCAGTGGGTCTCAGCTTTGTGAGCCAGGAGCTGCTCCCAAGCGCCTGTTCAGGTGGTTCCTCCTGTCAGGAGCTGGGGAGCCAGCAAGCTTGCAGACTGCTAGAGGCCTTCAGGATCCTCTCTTGGATCTCAGCCGGTCACTCACTCTGAAGCTGTGCTCCTTCAGGGAGAAAAGCCAGCTGAGTTCCCTTTCCTGGTGAGCTTAAGGAACAGCACCCCTCAGGCAGCCCCACGCGTGTGTGTGTGTGTGTGTGTGTGTGTGTGTGTGGTCTTCTCCGATAAGTTCGTGAGCTCAGGACTTCCCGTTTCCTTTTTAGATGTGTGATAGGAAGTGGGTCTTGTGGATGGTCACTTGTTGGGGTACAACCGGTGTGCTGACATCTGTGGAGGCTCATGGGGTCCTGGGTGTGGGGTAGGGGAGTAAGGCAGACTTGGCTGGGTGGGGGAGGGGAGGGGGTAGGCTCCCCTGTTTCAGACTTCAGAAGAGGAGTTTGGGGGAGGAGGGGTGTCCTGAGGTGGCTGGGGACTATTTGTTCATAAGTTCCTTAGTCTCTGTCCCTACAGAGAAGACCCGAAATCAAACTCAATAAAAAGAAGAGTTAGGGCTGGTTAGGTGGCTCTGCAGATGTGTGCGGCCGAGCGTGATAACCTGAGTTCCATCCCTTAGACCCACGTGGGAAGGAGAGAAGTGACTTCTAAAAGCTGTCCTGTGACCTTCACATGCACTCCGTGGCATGCTTTCCTGGTTGGGCTAACTGTAGCTGTGTGGGCTAACCTTGTGTTTGGCGACCGTGGAAGCTGATGGCACCCTGTCTATCCCATGCAGACTCCTTTGTTTTCTGTGTATGTGGGAAGCGCTTTGTATGTGACCCAACCCAGGCCAATTATCAGAAGATAAAGATGGGGAAAGTAGGGTGGAGCGGCGTGTGAATGCAGACTCACTGTTAGGAGAAGCTGCCCCCGAGTCCTGCTCTCGCTTCTCTCCTCTCTCCCAGGCCTTTATGGCATTAGCAGTTCAATAAAAATTATTGCGTGCACAGCTCAGGATTTGGGCATCTGTTGGCCATCTGTGTCTGTGTGACCTGCCTGAGGGAGGGGGGAGCGGCTTCTATGGCTGTGTTGGCCCCAGGATGACACCAAAACGGTGGGGTCGCTGTGTGTGTGTGTGTGTGTGTGTGTATGTGTGTGTGTGTGTGTGTGTGTGTGTGTGTGTGTGTCTACTCAGCTCCTCTCCCCAAAAAACACCCAGGGGAGGAGGGCTGTGTCTCACACCTCTCTCAGAAGCCCAAGTGTCCCCGGTTCCTTCAGGTCTAGACAGAGTGTCAAGGCTTCCGGCATGCTGGAGAATTCATTGTTTCCCAGAGGGAGAGAGCAGGCAACCTCAGGCTCTTGCTGAGCACGTGTGTTGTCTGTCCTAAGAGTGACACTCGCTGTGAGCTTTCCTCAGTGACCTATTTAGTCTGTGGCGACACCCTGAAGCACAGGTGGTAGGGTTACCGTGCTCATTTTACAGACAGCACAACTGGGGCACAGCACTGAAGCAGCCTGCCTGCGCTCACCCAGGCTGTGGCGATGGCTGGACGTGGCCACGAGGGACCAGAAACCTAGGGCTGTGCTGTTCACTGAGAGAAGAGAGGGAGCGGGGTGTGTGGGGTGAGGGTGCTGCCTCCTGCTGGCTCTGGGGTACTAGGGATAGCTTCGGGGGGCTTCATCTTTTAGACGGTTTTGTCTTGTGGAGAGCTATCAGGATGTGGGGCTGGGATGCAGCTCAGTGTTAGAGGGCTTGCCAGGAGAATGGGCCCTTTGGTTCTCAGTACCATAAGCAGGAGACTGGAGGGTCCCCGAGGCTTGCTGACTAGTGCAATCTATGAGCCTCAGATTCAGCGAGACAGGGCCATGGACATAGCTGGGCCCTTGCATGTGCTGCTGGCCCTCTGCGTCTGGCTGTTTCTGGCTGCATACACGATCAGATTCCACACTTACCAGGATTAGGAGACTCAGTCCCAGTTAGTAGATATAGCAAGGAGCTCTGGGAAGTGGGGGGGGGGGGGGAAGGCCGGAGCTCCGGCATCAGCTTTGACTTGGCTTTTGCCGATCTCCTTACGTGTCCATCCATGTGGTGATGTCTGCTGCTCCCAGATGGCTCTGAAATGACATAGGCACAGAAGAGGGGTGGCATCCGATTACCTATGGGACCTCCAGTTGTGGGGGCTGACATGAGTGAGTTGGGGCAGATTTCTAGAAGGTTCTTCTGCAGCAGCTTACAGGGGTGCCCTTGTGGCTGTGTAGTACTTTCTGTACAAGGAGTTGTGTGTCGGGCTCTGCCCTAGTCTCTGTCCTCCCCACGGGAGACCCTCCTGGGGAGCCTGTGGGAAAGAAGCCTCTGGCTAAGTAGTCCTTCAAAAGAGAGCGACTGTTGGCTAGGGAGATGGCTCAGTGGCAAGAAAGACCATTTATCCAGAGACACGAGGTCCTGACTTCATATCCCCAGCACCCATGTAAAACACTGGGGACAGCTGTGTCGGCCTGTAGTCTCGGCTTGGTAAACAGGGACAAGAGGACCCTGAGAGCCTGATGTCTAGTCAGCCCAGCCAAATGGTCAGCTTCTAATTCACTAAGAGGTTCTCTCAGGACGGCAAGGTAGGAGTGATGGAGGAAAAGCCCTCATATCCTGCTGCGCCCTTTCCATGTGTACATATGGGAGTGTACACCCATGCACTCAGGACACATACACACACAGAGAGAAAGACAGAGACACACAGAGAGACAGAGACAGAGAGACAGAGAGAGACAGACACTCACACATACACACAGACACACACAGAGAGAGAAAGACAGAGACACAGAAAGACAGAGAGACACAGAGAGAGACAGACACACACTCAGAAAGACAGAGACATACAGAGAGACAGACAGAGAGATAGAGAGAGACAGACAGACAGACACAGACACACAGAGACAGAGATAGAGAGAGACAGACACAAAAGATATATATAGAGAGAGAGAAAGACAGAAACAAAGAAAGAAACAAAGACACACACACAGAGACAGAGAGAGACAGAGAAACACACACACACACACACAGAGAGAGAGAGAGAGAGAGAGAGAATGAATAGTGACCCTATCTGCAAATCTATCTCTCTTGTCCTCAGCTGGCCTTTGCGAGCGAGCGAGGCTCCAGATGCTCTGTGGGTGTCGCGGGTATGCGGCCGAGGCCTGGGCAGAACAGGCAACATTTTCTAATGGCGCCTTGAATGAGTCTCCAAGCTGACTTGGGTGGTGCCAGCTCTGTCGACAGCTCTTATTAACCAGACAGGGAGGTTGGGCGGGTCAGTGGAAGTGATGGCTTCTCAGGGGTTCTGGGACAGTCATGAATGTCAAAGATGGTTGGGTTCAGCCCCTGGTGGACCCTAGTGGTCTTAAATCTATGCCTGGGCTCAGGCAGAATTTCTATCTCTTCTCTGTTACTAAAGCAATGGGTAGCACTTAGAGGGACTTCCCCGTGGAACATCTTATCTGGAGTGGCACGCTGGGCCAAGGCCTCGCCCTCGCTGGCAAGCACACTGCCCGTGCCGCGCCCTCACCCAGAAGCTGTCATTGGCTTTGTTTGCAGGTGAGGATGTGGGAGCTCCCAGGAGGTTGTGCCCTCTCTGTTGACACTGGTCTCCTTGGGGTGACACTGGCGCTGTCCTCACAGGGTCCCTGCAGAGATTGAGTAAACATGGAGTAGTACTGGGGTGTGTAGACACCTCGAGGTATGCCTCAGTTTCCCCCTGTGGCATCCTTGGTGGATAAAGCTACCAGTGCTGCCTCCCACAAGGTGGTCTAGGTCTCTCTCTCCACCCTGAGCTGGGCGCCTGTTACTCTTGGTAACGGTGTGAGACCAGCGCCATGCCCGCCTCAGCTTGTGCTCTGTGCTACCTCTGCTACCCTTGTTCCCAAATGGTGTTGTGACACTGCCCTCACCATCCCAGTCCTCAGACATGAACCCAGCTTCAGGAGGTCGGGGGGGGGGGGGCGTGCCTCCTCCACCGGGGAGCCTGAGTTTAGAGTTGAATCTTGCCTGTTGGGGACTTTGGCTCTTGGTCGGCCCTCATCCAGTGTATGGAGTGAGAAGGGACTCTGAGTGTGCCCACATGAGTATAAACATACATGGAGAAATGGTATGTTTCACATGTAACCATGCACATGTATGCACATGTCCGTAAACCTCTCTGTGATTCCTCTATATTTGTAGACACGTGTGCACACGTATGAATGTTTTCTACGTAACCATTCACATGCATGTATATGTGTATGTTCCCTCTTTTGTTGGTTTGGAGCCTGAACCCAGGGCCTCCGATGTGATTAGCAATGATATCACCAGGCTTTGTCCCCAGCCCTCACATGAAGGATCGCAGAGCACCCATCCTTCCTGGCGGAGGCTGACGTCTCTCTCCCAGTTGCCATGCGTTTACGGGTGCCTTCCTGGCCTCAGCGCCCAGCTTTCTGCCTCGCCCAGCTTTCTTGGACCATTTGATGATAATGTGGGAGGAAGGGATGCGTTTGGCCAGTGAGGTTGGGCACTGCTCATAGACCTTCCCCTGTGTAGAAGCCTCTTAGTATTTCTAGGCAGAACTTGGTGGTGCAGAGAGGTTCCTGCTCTGCCAGTGTTGAAGGCCTGGCCAGAGGCTGCTCCCAGGTGTAGGTTGGGTGTCTTAGGTAGGTTTATTCTGCTGAGAAGAAAACACCAGCTGAAACTGGCCTGGAGCGTGGGGGAGGGGAGGATTATCTCACTTCAGCGATGATAGTCTCTCATTGAAGGGACTCAGGGCAGGGATTTGGAGGCAGGCTCTGAAGCAGAGGCTCTGAAGCAACTCTGCTCACTGACTTGTTTCCCACAGTTGGCTCAGCCTGCTATAATTCACGGCCATCTTGGGGGGCGGGGGTGGGGGTCTGCAAAGCTAACACAGTGAGCTGGCCGCTCCTATATCCATCACCAATCAGGAAAATGTCCTACAGACAAGCATGCCTGGAGGCTAATCTGGTGTGTGTGTGTGTGTGTGTGTGTGTGTGTGTGTGTATTTTCTCCAGGGTCCCTCTTCTAGGCACGTCTAGGTTTGCACCAAGTAGACAGAAGCACGGGGCGACAATACAGAGTCCCAGGGAGATGCAGGCTCCTGGGTGTGGGTGGCTGGGGTGCTCCCAGCATGTCTAGGCCTGGAAAGGAGCACGGGGAGTCTACACAGCTTGAACTTGGCTCTGGCATTCCCACTGCCCCAGTAGATACTATTGGATGCAGGCTGTGCCAAGTTCAAATGGTAACCACAGACCCGGGCCACAACACACATGAGGCTTGCCTCTACCCCACCCCTCTATGGTGGGATGAGAAGAACCAGGCCTCCTGTGGCCTCAGTTTCCCTAACAGCTAATGGGAGAAAGCGAGCTTAGCTTCACACGGGACTGAGCGCAGGCCACACTGGTTCCTGCGGGGCAAGAACTGCACAGCTCCGATGAGAATCCAAGCACCAAGGTGCTGCACGGGACAGAGCCTCCCCTGCAACCTTGGTGGCTGCCTCTTCTGCCAGGAGCCTTGGCTACCACCTTCTAGAGCATCCCCTGCCCCGGGGTTGAGTCTGTGGTCCTCACCATCATCATCAGAGGCAGCATTAGGGTGTCTAACGGACTTAGCAGGAACCCCAGAGGCTTTACATTCCCCTGAGACCCCTGGACCTCTGCTGGAATCCCAAATTCCCATCTGATAGTCATAGGAAAGCTGTCATGTCACCCAACAAAGGCCACATCAGGAACCTGCATCAGGAGTGTTCAGGAACCCTCCCCTCTGCCTGTTCCCCAGCCGAGGCATGTCCACTGAGCCAGCCTTATACCCCTGCTCAACCACACCCCTGCACCCCTTCTTTGTCCATCAAAAAGTGGCACAGGGACACAGGATTGCCCAAGTGCGGTGTGTGGGTGCAGCGTACCAACCGGCCGTTGTGCAGGGCAAGGATTGTTTTCTTGGCAGTCTTTGCTACCTAGTGAGTGTTGATTAGGTCCTGGACATGCCTCCAGCCCTGTGCTAGATACTCCTTAATCCCACAGTGGGTGCGGCTCAGGCATGCCCTGAGAACGTGGTGGAGGTGTGGGCTGCTTGAGAGACAGCCTATAGCGCCAGTGATCATGTGCATGTTAGCTCCCGAGAGGTGGCCTTCTGAGGGAGAGGTCTTCAAGTCATGTAGCCAAGTGTGGCCCCCCATTTGCCTTTCCAGATAAAGTTGTTTTAGCACACAGCACATCCCCTCATTTAAATGGCAGCTGTCGTGGCTTTGCTATTATTGTGGCGGGGTGAGTACTATTGACAGGGACATGTGGCCTGCCTTCAGCGCCTGAAGGATGTTTGGTCTTGCCCTCCGTAGAGCAAGAAGATGGGGATGACAGATTGGCTTGACCTTCACTTCTGATGGAAGGAGATGCACAATCTGTAGTCTGTCAAGGGTGAAAGGAAAGAAAAGGAAAGAAAAGGAAAGAAAAGGAAAGAAAGAAAGAAAGAAAAGGAAAGAAAGAAAGAAAGAAAGAAAAGAGTGGGAGGGGCTACAGGGGGTTGTAAGTGCTGTGATCATAAAAAGAGAAAGAGGCGAGAGAATATGTTCTACTGTGGGTGGGGGAAGGGGGTGCCCCAGCGTACCCCATGCCGAGGCATCCCTTCCCCCAGAGGGACCACACACAAAGGTGTAGTATAGAAGAGAGTTTATTCAGGGCATGGGGAGTGGAGTTAAGGGGGTTGTAGAGGCAGAGAAAGGCAGAGAGAGGGAGAGAGTAGAGAAGTAGAGGCCGGCCGTGACCACGTGGAGAGAGGGGGAAGGGGAGGGGAGCCCCAGAGGGTAAGAGAGAGGCTGAGAGTGAGAGAATAAGAGATGAGAGAGAGAGAGAGAAGAGGAGGAGGAGGAGGAGGAGGAGGAGGAGGAGGAGGAGGAGGAGGAGGAGGAGGAGGAGGAGGAAATGAGCAGCCTCTTTTGGGCCTCTGCCTGTTCCCCAGTCGATGCATGTTCCCCAGGCGAGGCATGTTCCCCAGGCAACATTTGGGCAGAATTGGAGTGTGGGGAGGGGGTATGGTCATCTTGAAGGCTCTGAGGACATTGCTTGCTTGGGATTATTAGGAGTTTTGGTTTCCACATGAGTTTTGCTGTAACACTTCAGAGATTTTTTTGTTTTTGTTTTTGTGTTTGTTTTCTGAGACAGGCTTCTTCTCTCTGTAGCCCTGACTGTCCTGGAACTCACTCTGTAGCCCAGGCTGGCCTCAAACTCAGAAATCTGCCTGCCTCTGCCTCCCAAGTGCTGGGATTAAAGGTGTGTGCCACCACTGCCTGACAGAGATTTTATTTTATTTATTTATTTATTTATTTTTGTAACACACTGGAAGAGCTAAGCTCCCAGCAGCCCAAGGAACTGTTAAAACAGGGCTCTGGCAAGTGCCTCCTGGATGCTAGGTTGGCACAAAGGTTGAGACAGGTTCTAGTAACTGTGCGATGTAAGATGGTGTGTGCTTTGATGCGTGCAAATGAGGAAGGTCAGCTACTGTGCAACTTCAGGCTACCCTCCAACCTGCAGGATGTGGAGACGGAGACATGTGCCATCCAGTGGCTGCCCCTCATCTGTCCCCTCTGTCAGCAGCTCCCCTGTCACTCTCGGTGTCTTTGCTGTGTGTCCCTTTACAGTCTGGCCCTGCCTCTATCGCCCCCATACACCCTTCATCTGGCCACTTGTCACACCGTAGGCATTTAGTCAGCTATGTGAAGGGTAGTCTGAGGGTCCCCCTTGCCTCTTCAGGGGCCCTGGGAAGCCCCGTTTGCTCAGCCTCTCAGATGCACCGTGCCCTGGGTGTTGGGCACTAGGCGTGCGAGGCAGGCTGGCCCCCGGTGGCTTTCCTGTACTGAAGGAAGCGGAGGAAGGAAGCTGCAATGATTCATGGGGGCACGTCAGTTCACCAGGCCATAGCCAGGCTTCTCAGAGCCCTCGCCTCTGTGGCCCGCATGCCTTGGGCTGGCCTGAGGCTCACAGAAGCTGTGACTACATTGGGCTGAGCACAAGTTAGTTTTATAAGATGATAAAGAAGACGGAAGGAAAAAAACCTCCTTTTTCACTTTCCTTTTTTAATCGAGAAGTATGCTGTGGGTGTTCCCCTGCGGTTCGCAGTCAAAGGGAGCATTGTCTTTGAGCCCTGAGTTCCCCTTGGGGCTTCGATGTTGCGTGTGGCTAACTTTAACTTTGAACTAATGCTTTTAGGGCTGGGCTCGGGTTGGGGGTCCCGGGCCTGACTCCGAACAAGGGAGCAGGCTTGTTCATTGTGCTTCGTGAGCAGGCTGCCCGTCTCACCTCCCCTTCCTGTTCCGAGGCACCCCCTCCGCCCCACTCCCCCCTTTTCCTTTGTGAGCACAGGGCAGAGTGAGTTGAAGCTGGACACAGCGACTGTCCCTAGGGAACCCGATGGTGTGGGGCTGGGTGGGAACCAAGAAGGAGAACCTAGGGCTAGCTAGGTCAGGGACTTCCAGTAGGAATCACGAGGAGGAAAAAAAATTACAGCCTCATATTGTGTTGGGATGGTGTGCTCAACTCTGATCTAGTGCATGGGAGGGTCAGGCAGGAGGATTGCTGTGAGTTTTAGGCCTGTCTTGGCTATATAGTGATAGTGTATTTCAAGAAAAAACCCAAGACAAAAGAAGTCTGGTTGACCCCAAAGCGTTCCTCCCGTATATGTGCACCACGTAGGCTGTGGACTTGTCCTTTGACGCCTTTTCTGTTTGGGTCTTCTTATGGTGGGTTTGTCAGTTTTCTTGGTGGGGAAAGGCTTGGTCTGAGTGCACAACTCCGGACCCCGGTGTGGACGTGGTTTGTAGGACTCTGTGACTTCGGAAGTGCACCAGCCAGGGAGGAAGTTGCTATGATGTGTTTGGGACCTGGCTGTGGATCCCGGCCTGGGGAGCTCTCATCCCCTGTCAGAGCTGGGCTGGAGGGATGTTTCTTAGTGGGAGACCCTTTATCCTGTCTCAAACTCCAGCCAAGCTGCAGAGGATAGTGATGCCCCCCCAACCCCCACTCCGTGGTGTTCCCATCTCTAGCCAGGCTGGATGGCCACATTTGTTTAGTCAGACAAGGCTTTACCAAGGGTCAGCTGCACACAGGGAGCTTGCAGGTTACTTGAAGCAGAGATGGGTGAGGGAGGGCAGCTGGGTAGTAGAGGGAATGAGTTACCAGCAGAGGGTGTGGCTTCTAGGGCTTGATTTCCACCACCAGGAGAGAGAAAATGGCCAAGATGAGCGTGTAGAAGGAACCGTGGCAGCAGCTACCATCTGGACTTGCCTTTGTTTGTTTTGTTTTGTTTCTATTTTTATGATACAGGGTTTCTCTGTGTAGCCCTGGCTGTCCTGGAACTCACTCTATAGACCAGACTGGCCTTGAACTCAGAGATCCGCCTGCCTCTGCCTCCCGAGTGCTGGGATTAAAGGCGTGCACCACCACTGCCTGGCTTGGCTTGAACAGCCGACTTCTCGTTGCTCTGTTGTGCTGGGCATCTCTGGCAGCTTCCCCAGCCTCTCTGGACTATGGTAGGGATGATGTGTGTAGCACAGGGCTCATTCTTGGGGTGAAGGCCGCAGTGGTCTCTGGTTGCTTCAATGCCAGGGCCTACAGCAAGGCCGATGGGTACACCAAGGAACGTTGATGGTTTGGAGGGGGTTTAAATTGCTGGTAGTCCTGGGCAGGAGGTTAACTGAGTCCTTGGAACTCTCTTCAGGAGCTGCCCCTGCTAGCTGTCCCCACCGCCCACAAGGCAGTGACTGTGTTACCTCATATACTCGCAGCCCAGTGTGTGGCTAGTGTTTTCTAGCCTTACGAATCTCAGGCCCAACCATGTCAGCAGCCGGAGGCAGCCTGTCTTGGGTCCACTCTTTGTTAACCTCCTACCCTCCAGGGCAGCGGGGAGATTCCTGCATGGGGACCTGGGGCTGAGGTCAGCATGGGTAACAGGATTGCAGATGAGCAGTACTGTCCTGTTTCTGTCACTCCATCCCCTGGAGAAGCAGCCTGGACAGCCTTCTGGTTGATGGTGGCATTGGGCCTGGTGACCATGCCTCTACACAGCCTGGGGAGAGGATCTGGAAGTGGGGCATCCTCACAGGATGGAGAGGTCCTGGAGTGGTGAGAGACCTTTGACCCCGACAACATGAAGAATACCACATCCCCCACCCCCACCCCACCCCTCCCACAAGACACTCTCAGGTCCCCATCTGCAAAGTCAAAGGCTTTCCTCTGAATTATCACCAATTCACACCTCAGATGGAACGCTCATTCTAAACTCACTCGTGGCCCCGGGAGGAGTAAGAGGGGTGATGCAGAAGTCGAAGGGGGACACGTACTGGGCACCTACTGTGTGCTGGGTACCTACTGTGTGCTGGCAGTCCTTCCACGAGCCTCGTCTGCACAGGCGCCCTGCGAGCAGACCAGCGTGCTTCTCGTCCTGACCAGTGGGCCACACAGCCTGAGTATCTGCGTGATCATCCAAGCCTCTGTCTGTCTTGCAGTTGGGATTTGCATGTGGCTCTGCTCCCTTTGGGTCTCTTGCGGGTGACAAAGCTGGGGACAGAGGAGTTCATTGACTTTATGGAAACTGCGTGGGTTCCCAGGGGCCCAGCAATTCACACCCACTGGGCCCAGAGAGCCTGCTGCCAACGCCAGCACGGATGCTACTATGCCGTGCTCACAAGACTCGGTGGAGGATGGGGATATGGAGACATGAAAGACCCTCCCCGGCCTTGACAGGCGGCTGACAGTGCGGATGCCACTTGGAGCCAGTTGAAAGTGAGCCTCCTAAGGGAGCTGACTGCCCTCTGGCCAGGCGCTTCCTCCCCGGGTTGGTTGCGTGTTAGTGAGTTTAAAGCTCTTCCGAGCAAGCAAGCAAGGCTGGCCTGGCCCTTGGGCCCTGGGTGCCGCCGCTTCCAGCGGTGCCTTTGAAACCCTCTGCCACCACAGCCCCTTATCTTGGCCCCGTGGCTGGTTCCAGGCCGGAAAAGGGAAAAGGGAAACACTGGAGAGGAAGGCTCCGCACTGGGCTTTGTCTTTGGTTCTCGTTAACCGGGGCCAGCCCCGGTCTGTCGTTTGTTTTCCCACATTTCATCGAGAAGGGTGATGGATGACTGTGCCTCCGGTGCCTGCCACACGCCAGGGCTCGCTCACGCTCACGCACCGTCTCACTGTGCAGTGGTGTCCTGTGCTCAGGGATGAGGACCTATTCACAGGTCCGTGTCTGCACAGGGGGACGAGTGAGTTGGGATTAGAGCCAGGCTGGGGCTCTTGGGGGTGGGGACCATAAGGAACACTGGCCCAGGTGATATGGTAAACAGGAGCCTCCTTTCTGTTCAGACAGGGTCTTGCAATGGACATTGTGTCTGTCAGGTTCAGGCTGTCCTTGAACTTGCAGCAATCCTCCTGTCTCAGCTTCTACCCCAGTACTGGGGGGCATTGCTCCTCTTCCTGCTCCGCAGGCAGGGCAATGACTCCTAGTTGGGTAAGCTCTTCCACATCTCTGCCCCTCCCCTGCCGCCACCCCCACTGTTCACCTCTCGGACACACCCTGAAGCAGGGAAGACAGACAGACAGACAGCCTGGGAGGAGCGCCAGCACCAATTTCTGAAAAGTATATTAACTGTTCTGTCAGGCCCATGGTGGCCGCATGTGTCCTCTCCTTGCAGTCACAGCTCAGTGGCAGAGATGTCTAGCTCTCTGCACTGGTTTGCTGAGGACCCCAGCGTGAGGCAAGCTGGGCAGCTTTCTTAACTCTCTTGGTGATGATCCGCTGGTCTCCAGGACAGTGGCTTGCTGCTATGTGCAGTTCCCACTGTGTGCAGCTCCACAGCCCCAGATACACTCGAATGTAGCACCTTCCCAGATGGATGCACAACTTAGCATTCTTTGAACTGGGGAGAGCCGATGTTAGCTATTGTGTCACTCAGCATTTTTACCCATCATAGTCAAGGACATCGTTGTCATTGCTTTAGAAAGTGTGCTTGCTCGTTTTGTGCACACATGCATGTGTATATGTGCTTGTGGGAGTGCACACATGCCTCCTGTGGAGGTCAGAGGGTAGCTTTTAGGAGGTGGTTCTCTCCTACCATGTGAGTCCCAGGATTTGAACTCAGGTCTTCAGGCTTGGCTGCAAACTCCTCTACCTGCTGGGCCATTTCACTGGCCCCGGTACCTCCGTTTTGTGAATGTCTTTGATTTGTGATGGTTGTCCTGTTCCCAGTGGCGGCAGAAGGTTTCTTTTTTAAATAATTTCTGCAAGTAAAGATGGGGGAAAATGTTAAAGATTAAATCATTAATACTCCAGTAAAAGTCCACCGTCGTGACTGGAGATTGACTGACATTGGGGGATCGAGGTCCCGGCTGCTTGCTGGTGAACTTTGATCCCCGCTGTCAAGGTAACAGTCACCGAAATGGGCTGTGGAGCTAAGCTTGTCTGGTCCCAAAACTGGCCGTTGTCTTCCTGGTTGTGTGACCATGAGAGAACTGTCCACCCTCTCTGCACTTCAGTCGCGTCCCTTTGGGACTGCTCAGAGGGGCCAGTGGGCTGACAGCGTGCAGCCTTTCCCAGACCCTCGCTGTGCGGCGGCAGCCCGGCAGCGCCACTGTTGTTATGTTTAATTATAGGCCCCACCCCCACCGCTGTACACATTTCCCCCAGCACGGCCCTGCCGCTGGCCAGACACTGCTCAGCAAACATTAGTTGCCTTGAATTTTAAGTCATCAGAAAGCAGCCAGGGCTGGCACCGCGGGACCAGGAAAAAGCAATTCGGAAACCAGACAGAAAGTAAGCAGGGATTTTATTTCCAGTGAGCTCCATCATCTCTCCCGAGAGGGTCAGACAGCCACCTTCTCCCTGCTTCCCACCCTTGCCTCTAGTGAAATGTCAAGGAGATGGGGTGGGGGTGGGGGTCTGGGGGCCGGGGCCGGTTCCCACTCTGGGTCTGGGCACTAGCATACGATGCTATTTATGGCAGTGTCCTTCTTGGGGACTCTCAGGTCTGGCTTTTTAGAGACAGCAGTTTAAAGAAGCCCTTCTGGGCTTGTGGCTCAGTTGGTAGAGTCCTGGCCTAGCATCCTCGAGGTTCTGTTCTCAGCACTGCAGGAACTATAGATACATGGTGCTCCATAGATACCTCTAGTCATTGCACTTGGGAGGTAGAGGCAGGAGGATTAGGAGTTCAGAGTCATCCTTGGCTACATAGTAAGTTTGAGGCCAGCCTGGGCTATGTGAGACACTCTCTCAAAATGAAAATCAAAATCAAAGTGAAAGCTAAGAGCCCTTTGTGGGGCAGCGCACTGGCATCCGAGGTCTGTGTGGAGACAACACCCAGGCACCTGCTCCCTCTGTGCACCTGGGGTGTCTTTAAGTGAGAGCCTTCCTCAGCGTAGAGGACATGTCACCATGAAGATGGACCTTAGCTGGGCTTAGGTTTGGCTGCGTCAACCACAAACCCCAAATGACAGCTGGCTAGACACCCCAAACTACACAGCAAGTGCCTAGAGCTAAGGACTATGAAGTCGCCAGGAATCCAGTTCTAGCAATGGTCACCTCATGGTGCCAAAACGGCTGTTGTAGCTGTGGCCATCACACTTACATTCCAAGCAGTGGAAGGGAGAGAGTGTAAAGGGTTCTCCTCCCCAACCTGGTCCGCTTCCACTTAGGAACCCTTCGCTAAGTCACCCACACATGTCCGCTAAGACCTCATTGGCTTCACTAGTAACGCAGCCACCTTCATCTGCAAAGAGTACCACACGCTGTCCGTTCTTGGCTTGGTCATGGCTGCCACTGTTACACAGAAAACAGGCTTAGCGGTGGTGATGGCTAGCACAGTTGGTAGTGCTGAAGAAACAGTTGCAAGGCCTTTCTTAGACTCAGGGGGTAGAGAGGGCCTTGGTAAGCATGCAGGAGGACAGGCTTGGAGGAAGACTCTGGTGATGGATAGCAACTGGGACCTCTGGGAGTCTCCTCTGTGTGTCCCCAGACCCCTGCTTTCTCTGAGGTGAGTCCAGTCTTTCCCTGGTTACCATGGTCCGCTAGTCAAGGAGGAAACAAAGCCTTTGATTCCTCATTTCTAAATCCCTCCCGGGAAAGAGTTCTCAGCTCTTTGCTTTGCCGGTGGAGCCTGGGCTGAGGAAACACAGAATAAAATGGACTCTCTTGAGGTTGGCGCTCCAAGAACCAGTGAAATGCCTGAGTTGCTTTTCAGATTTTTTTATGATGAGGAGAAGTATGTGTTCACTGCAGAATTTTAGAAAACATTTCTCTTGGGGCTCTTAGGAGAGTCCCCTCTGGGGAGGTGCCCATTTAGGGAGGTATTTGAATGATTGCAAGAAATCTGATTGGGGTCGTCCAGGCAGGCATCTTGCAGATTGTGGGCATTGTGCGTGCAAAGGCCCTGAGGCAGGGGAGGAAGGATGTTTTAGAGACAGCAGAGAGGTGCATATGGCTGGCTTTGGACGGGATATGGAAGGATCAGGGATGGGCAGAGCTGGAGAGCGAGGCAGAGCTAGCGAGGTTACACAGCGCATGGGATTTGAATTGACTCTCTAGTCACCAGATGGCCCTGTGGCCAGTTTTAAGTAGGGAATCATATACTCTCACTGATTTTTAGAAGATCCCTTGGAGGCTGTGAAAATGCTCTTGAGGATGGAGGCAGGGGAAGAGGCAGAGAGATTCTCAGTGGGGCGGGTGCGGCAGGCTAGGACAGCGATAGGGTATCAAAGTCAGGGAGAAGGTAGGTCACGGAGCACAAGGGCTCTGTCTGTCATTGAACCAGGACTGTGGCTCCAACAGAGTCTTCCTCACATATTAGTTCTCACTAGGATAACTTTGTGCCCCAAAGGGCATTTGGCAGCATCTTGAGGTATTTTGTTTATCGTAGTCGGGGAAGCCTCATTGGCATCTAATGTATCAAGAAGAGCATCCTGCTGCCAGGCTTGGGCCTGTGCCCCACAACAGAGGGTGATCAGTCCCCAGTGATGAGGCTGAGAAGTGCCCTAGATCCTAAACGGAGTTGTGATCATCCCGTCTCCAGCTGCCATGGTTTCAATGTATTTATTCCAAAGTTCTGTGCAGAACACTGGATCTTCAATGCTACATTGTTGCAAAATATTGCAGAAGCGAGGCCATCTGTGCCGACACCTGTGCAGATTTCTAAGGAGTGGGCTCTTGTGGAGAGCAAGCCCTTTACCTGTCCCACTTGTGGTCACCTTGGGCTAGGGGTTAGGGACTTGACAGCCCCTTAGCCATGGACTTCCCTGGCCACAGGGGAGCATGAATCTGAGTATGAAGCAGACTGGAGTGCTTTCCACCCCCAAACGCCTCGTGAATCTCCCTGCAGGGCAGCCATCCCTTCCCTTCCCTTCTGGATGTGAGGTCTCTGCTGAGTGGAGGAAGGTGTGAATGAACTGAGCTGCCTCCAGTGGAGTGGTGACTCAGACGGGCCAGCCCCCAGCCTCCATCCCTGGTGAATGAGTGCCAGGCCACAGGGCCTTATAAGAACTAGCTCCTTGTTTCAGGCTGATGTGATCTGTTGATCTTCCAGCGGCCCCGCCTTGCCGGGTCTGCGACACAAGCGTCTCAGCCTGTCTAGCCAGCTCCAGAGACCTGTGCCTTGTGCAGAGCCCTCCAAAAAACCCACTCTTTGCAGCCCAAGAAATTGGATCTTAAAATCCCAAAATAGACTACAGAAAGTTACACATCGTGTCTACCTCTTTTTTTTTTTCTTCCTTTCTCTCTCTCCTGTGGCAAAAATGAGTCAGAATTCTTGGTCCAGCTCCAGAGAGACCTGCCTGGCTTTTTGGTGGAGACAGGGGCCAAAGGATGGGGACATCTCACCTTAGCATAGTAAGGTGCCAGCTGGCTCAGACCTGGTTTGCATTTCACGAGTCCTGCCCTCTGCTACTCTGGCAGCCCCTGAAGAATCTTCCAGCTTTTGTTGCAATGAAAGAGGAGAGGCCAGCTCTTATGACACGCCCCCCCTCCCAGGTGTCCCATCTTTGGTGAAGCGTTTACATGGCATTGGGAGGAGCTGTGTCATTGGGGTTGGGGATACAAAGGTGCCACCAGCTCTCCTGGAGGCCCTTAGCCCTTCTGCTTGGAGTGTGTTCAGATAATTGCATGGGTGTTCTTTTTGTTTCTTTGACGGGAAAGTGCTGAGAGCAGGTTTGGCTGTGTAGCCTGGGCTGCTTTTGAACTCCTGCTTTGGCTTTCCAGAGGGCTGGGATTGTGGGTATGGGGCGCCATGCCTGACTTTCATGGGTTTCCTGAAAGCTCTCTTCATCCCTCAGTTTCCCCTCCGGGGAATATGTTTTTTTTGTTGTTGTTGTAGATGTTGTTGTTGTTGTTGTGGGATTTTTTTTTTTTTTTTTTTTTTTTTTTTTTTTTTTTTTTTTTTTTTGGTCTTCTCACAGTGCAGGCAGCCTGTGTCGACCGAGCAGACAGCTGTCACCTTGTCCTTCGGTGTCAGGCCAGGACCCTGCACAAGAGACTACCAGAGAGCTGAGTGTGAAGGGAACATCCCCACCTCTCCGACCTTCTGGTGGCCGCAGGGGCCATGGGCGTGGCTTGGCCTCCTCTTTCTCTCACTGCCTCCACAGGCTGCCAAACTGCTGTCTTTTCGACACAGGCTCAAGGTTGTAAACTTCATTCTTCCAGCCGTAAGTTTGACTGGCTTGGTATGATATGTCTCTTTCACAGGGAGACAGAGAGACACATTCCTGCAGATCAGCCCAAAGAGCAGGGAATTTAGCTAGAGAGTCTGCAAACGTGGGGACTCCCCCAGACATGAATAAACCTCTTCACGGCACTTTGGGAAGATGAGTCACTCCCTGTGTTAGTCAAGAACAGTCATCGCATTCCACCCAGGGTCTGTCTGCTCAGTCCTTCAGCAGTTTCATGGGACACATCTATGTGTGCCAGGTGCCACCCCAGGCACCGGGGCAGAGCTAGGCAGGCTTTCTCCCCTGGAAGTAAATGAACGCAGAATTAAAAGTCGCTGCTGCCAGGAAAGGACCAAGCCATGTGACGTCAGACCCTCTGCTTTCGCCAGGCTCCTCAGACAAGGCCCTGTGATCTGGTCAGCTTTAGCTGGTAACTGGACCGAGGGTTTCAACAGAGGGAGAGCCTCTGTTGAGAATGTGCCTAGACCAGACTGGCTTGTGAGTGTATCTATCGGCAACTGCCTCAATTATTAATCAATCTTGGAGGGCCCAGCCCACCAACGGTGGCACCATCCCCTAGGGCAGGTGGTCCCGAACTGTTTGAGAAAGCTGGCAGAGCAGAAGCAGGTGTGGGAGCCCGCAAGCAGCGTCCTCCGTGGTTTCTGCTAGGCTTCCTTGGCTGTGAGTGGGTGAGCATTCCTTGGACAGATGTCATACTTTGTGGGACATCTGACGGGGTCCTGCCTTCAGGTTCCTGTCTTGACTCCCCTCAGTGGTGGACTACGGAAGCCAGTGAACCCTTTCCTCCCCTGTGCTGCTTTAGGTCAGAGTATTTTATCACAGTAATGGAAAGCAAACAAGGAATCTCTGCATTTGTGTGGCTCCTGAAAGATGAAGGGGCGGGGCGGGGACAGCCACGGGAAGACCCGGAGGAGGAGGAAGACACGGGGGAGAACATGTACAAAGCCCCCAAGGTTGGAGAAACTGTTTAAGAAGCAGCAAAGAAGTCATGAGGGCAGACCAGGACGGGCAGAGGCTGAAGCTGGAGGTGGCAGAGGAGGCTGGACCACACACGCTTCTATAGGCTGTGCACAGGTCTTAGATTTTCTCCCAAATGCACCTGAAGAGCATTTTTGTTTTAGAACTGAGGGATGATCTTCAAGTTTACAGAGACCAGAGGAGAGGAAATTTGACAGACAGTCCACCATCTCCCAGGCATCAGTAGAAGAGAAATTTGAGCAGAATGTCACCTGTGAGGAGCTTCCTACCTCACGAGCTCGAGCTCTAGTCACAGATGCAGAAACTGACGCTTGCCAGTAAATTGACCCAGATGACCCACAAGTCATCTTCATGGACCCTGCAGGCTCTCAAACAAGGCGAAATGTAGACAGCAGTCAGGAAGAGGAAGGGTTTTGGCTTTAGGCAGCACAAACCCAAGGGCACCCAGAGAGTGCTTTCCAGAAGGCGTGCAAACTAAGCCACCTCTGGGCCTGGAGGACAGCCTGGTTAAGAGGAGGCTGGAGTGAAGTGTGGAGGTGTTCCCCACCCCGAGGGCTGCATCCAGAGGACCCTGGGAGCTGTGTGCAGTGGGGCAGCAGAGTTGCCTCAGGCCTGAGCCCCATAAAGCTCGCACACCCTGCTCAGACTCTCCACTCTTCATGATGTGGTGATTGGAAGCGAATCTTCCCGCCGCCCTGGGCTGCTAGCCCTCACCCGTGTTCACTGTGCACCAGAGTCTGCTTCTAATTTCCGCTAGTGTGAGAAATGTAGAAAGACTTGACTCTTAATTTAGAATGGGAAGAGAAACTGACATGGACTGTTTTTGAGCCCAAGCAGACTCTCTCGTCCTCTTTATCACTTTCCTGGTGTATTTCAAAATGTATCAAAATGTATCCTTTCCTGGGTCCCCAGTCCCTGGGGTCTCCAGCCAGCCTCAGCATGTCCAGGGACTGTGGCATCCATTGTGCACTGGGAGTGGGGACGGTTCCTGTTTTCATTGTACTCTGGACATGCTGTCACCCTGCTGGGAACAGGGCAGGGCAGGTACCAGCTGTCCTACCAGCCTGGTCCTGCCCGTGCTGAGTGAGATGCATTGTGGGACACAATGGTCGCTGTAGCCAGGCCAGTTATCTTTTATGTTAAAGGAAGGGCTGGGGAGGCGGCAGCCACTGCCTCCCACCTGTGTCCACCTGCTACTCTGATCACACCTGAGCTCTGAGGGGGTGTTCTAGATCTTGGGCAAGCTGCAAAGGATGAGACGGGACAGCTAAGCTGCCACCCTGGGGGACAGCGTCCCAGTGGGGGAGGCAAGCAGATGAAGTGAACACACCCTGTCATTTGGGGTGGTGATGGACGCAGGTGGGTGGTAGCTGAGGCGACGCCAAACAGGTGGGCAGAGAGGGCCGGTGAGGGTGTGGTGCCCTGTGGGGTGGGGTTGAGAGCAGTGTGTTTGTAGGGACAGCCATCCCAGCAGTGGGGGAGGTTAACATAATGGTCCTGGGTGAGCACGTGCCCAGCTTGTTTCAAGATCACTGTGGCTGTGTGGAAGGATGGAGAATATGGGGACGAGGGTCTCACGTGACCCTGAATCACAATGGAGACTTTGCCCTAACCCCTGTGTGTGTGTGTGTGTGTGTGTGTGTGTGTGTGTATGTGTGTTCCTGTGTGGGTAGGTGAGCATTTAACATTTAAACCTGAGGATAAAGTTAATGGCTATCCTTCAGGAGTCAGCTGCTGTGCTGTTGGAGGCAGGCTCTTTCGTTGGCCTGGAGCTTGCTAAGTGGGCTGCCAGAGCATCCGAGGGACCCGTCCATCTCTCCCTTCTCAGCATCGGGGTCACGAGTACTCCTTATCACCACACCTGGCTTTTTCGAACTGTGGATTCTTGGTATTAAAGGTATTAAACACAGGTCCCCGTGCTTGTTCAGCGAGACTGGGGGCCTCCTCAGCCAAGGACGTTGGTTTTCAGTGGGAGCGGGATGTCTGTTCTTGAGAGATCCAAGTGGAAGGGTGGCTGGAGATCGTGGAGGTCATTCCAGCCACTGCCCTGTGGTAGAGGAGATGAAAGGAAGGCAGCTGGGAAGTTTCTTTGATCTGAGAACCAGGTGGCAGATTCGAGTGGCATTTAGGAAATTGGATGGGCGGGGCTCTGAGGTGATCCAATGGGAGTGAAGCAGAAGGGGCTTCGTTGAAATAGAGTACACTGGGCTTGTCAGGAGTAGGGAAGAAAGTGTCTCTGTGTGTGTGTGTCTGTGTGTGTCTCTGTGTGCCTGTGTATGTCTATGAGTGTGTGTATATGTATGTGTGTGCATGTCTATTTGACTTTCTGCTCCAGTGTGTGCATGTGAACAGAGGCTGGACAGGGGCCAGCATGGCAGATATTAGCTGTGACTTCCATACCCATGACGCTCAAAGCTGGGGTCTTTTTGTGTTGGTAAAAATCTCCTACCCACATGCTCCATGGCTGAGGACTGCAATAAAACAACCCGGGGGGGTGGGGAGGGGAGGCTCTCTCCAGCGTGCAAGCCATGAAGATGATACCATTTTCCTAATAGTCCAGATTCAACACACACACACACACAAATGCTACTTAACATTGTTCACGTTTGATTTGAGGCAAATTCAAAACAGTTCCTTTGGCCCATCGCCAGTTTGGAAATCAGCCCCGCACTCCAGGGCTGAGTCACCCAGCTCCCAGCACAGACGTGGTCCTCGGCTTACGCCAGCGCGCCAGCTGGGACTTCTCAACTTGATGGCCCCCGCAAAAGCAATAGGAAGGCCCTTGATGGGGGCCTTTGAACATGAGCTTGGCTCTTCCCTCGGGCTGCCAGTGTGGACTCTCATCCCCTCTTGATGCTGGGCAGCAGAACAGGTTCCAGCTACACCCTGGCTCCCTCTGCACGTGCTGTGTGGCCGAGCTGGGACCCCGGTGGGGTCAGTACACCCAAATGAATCTGCTGTTACAGTCGTTTCTTCTCTGGCCATCCTGTCAGGAAGCACCCGCTCTCCACAGCCATTTGGTGCCTCATGAGACAAGACCCACTGATGCGAGAGAATGGCTATATCAGTAGATGAAATGATATGTAAAAACTCAAACCCCCAAAATGTGGATCTCTGTACCTAGAGAAAAGTCTAGAAGGGCATGCATCTTCAGCTAGGTAAGAGGACAATGCTTCAGAGGTCTGTTGAGCAGAGTGGCGACTGTCATTGATAATACAGTGTGCGTTTTAAAGCTGCCAAGAGGCTGGTATGGTAGTGCATACCTGCCCTCCTAGCAGTTGGCAGATGGAGACAGAAGGGTCAGAAGTTCAAAGCCAGCCTCTGCTGCATAGTCAGCTGGGGTTATATGAGACTCAGTCTGGCCGAGTAGCAGTGGAGAACCCGCCTCCAACATACATGTGCACGTGGCTTCTGCTCCCTGGAATTGTGGGCAAGTCAGTCATCTTCACTTCTATCTGCAGTGGGCTCACTGTTTTCTTCCTTGCACGGTTCCAACCAGCGGCTCCTGCAAGGGCATGCAGAGTGACACTCAGCCAGAGCGACACTCAGGTCCCCTGGGTCGAGCTGGGCTGGTTCACCCAGGAGCTGCTGTGGGAACACGTGAAGAAAAGTCCAGCCTCCAAAAACTCCCTCTCCTCCGATCTGATTTTCAACTAGCCAAGTGAACAGGGCAAGGCTGGGGTAGATTATTAACCCCTTCGTGCACTTGCCTGCAGTTTGCTGGTCCTGCCACTTCAGTGGAAAAGTGTATTATGGAGCAACATGAGGCCTGAGCATGGACAGGTGTCACCCATGACACCAAGACACATGTCATCTCAGAATTGTTAGTCCCTGGGGCATCACATGTCCAGAAATATTGACCTTAGGGAGTAGAGTCTACCTCCCCACCAAGGCCACCAGAGATTCCCATCTAGCAGGTAAGAGGTAGCCTTGCTGCCCCAGACCACCTACAAGACATCTCTGGAGACACTGGAAATGACCACTAGAGAATTATGTGGCTAAGGTCTCTCGGTGGCGAGGACAAGGAGTTTGAAACATCATCTGGGAAGATGGACCTGGATTTGTGAGAACCCGGCCACTGTCTTGGGAGAAAGGGGAACAGTGGCCACACATTCTGTTTTTCTTAGACATGAAGAGAGCCAGTGGGAAGGCTGCTGCTTCCAGATGAACTATGGAGACAAGAGGGCCCGGGGCGCCAGGGAAGGAAGCGGGCTATGTTCTCAGGCAAGACAGAACATTTCTAACCTGGCTACTCCACTTGCTATGGCCAAGCCCATGGCTGCTGAGCCACCGTGAGGTAGCTGGCCTCGGTGTCCTGTACCCAGCCGTCCCAGCTGCTGTGGTTTGCCCTTCCACCTATTTTGCCTCCCCTGTTGGGGTCTGTGTAATTGAGCCATCAGTGACATCCTCTGATGAGCCCAAAAATTATCATTTCATGGTAGCCATGTTACTTGGAGACTTAGGTGAGTGACCGAGCCAGCCGACCGGAAGCCACTGTGTGGAGAGTTTGGCTGGTGGGGTCAGAGAGTGTAGATTCCCACGATGGCCCTGTCCTCTAAGACCTGTGTTGACTGGGCTCGTCGTTCAACCTTAACAAGCCCTAGTGTCTTCATTTCCAAAGGAGGTGCTGACCGGCTGTCTTCAGTTGAGACGTCTGATGGGTGTGAGCCGCTGGGTGCTGGGTTTGGTATGAGGCAGGCTGTACCCTGAGCTGCCCTGTCATGGCTGAAGGGGGAAGTCCCACCAGCCCACAGGCATGAGCCACCACAGCAGGGTGTGTGAGGTCCCACGACCGTGGCACTCGGGCTCAGCTGCGTGAGCCACGTGAGAAGATGTGTGTGTGACTAAATTGGGCCATTGGTAAAGAAGTCACAGTTTGGGGGACAATGATAGGAAGTGTATTCTTCAAAAAAAATGTCTCTCTTGGTGGCCGAGGAGTTGGCTTAGCAGATGAGTGCTCGCTTTACACATAGGAAGACCTGGGCTTGATCTCCAGAACCCAGGAAACCCAAAATCTGAGTTTAGAGGCACTGTTGAAATCCCTGTGCTAGAGAGACAGGCACAGCCAGATCGCTGGGATTTGCTGGCCGGCTAGCCTAGCCTACTTGGTGAGTTCTGGGCCAGGGAAAGACCTTGTTTCAAAAAAGTAGATGGTGCCTGAGGATGACACCCAAGGTCTCCTGCTGTACACACACACACACATAAACACGTTCACAAATACATACAAACATACATAAACACATATACATACAAACACATACAAACACACACACACATACACACACACACGTATGCACGCACATATCTTCCCAATTAACATTGACAATTTTGCTGTGGACTCTTCCTATGGAGACACAAGTGGCATCAGCTGGGCTCTGATCCCTGGACCTCCGATGGTCGCGTCTCACAGGGCTTACCGAGCCCTGAGCATAGGTCAACGTGTGGTTTATCTGGAAAAGAGAAACAGTGAAAATCTGCATCCGGACAGAGACAATGGCTTGTGCAAAGGCTCTGAGGTCAGAATAGCTCTGTGTTGAGGCAACAGGAGGAACCAGAAACCTGGCAGGGTGGAGGGAGAAGGCTGGGCTGTCTGTCGTTGGGGTTTAGGGAAATTCAGGTGACAACTAAATTGGGACTTTAGTCTGAGGCCACAGGAAGTCCTCAGAGGGTTGTAAGCCTGGGAGTGCCAGGATCTGATTTGCATTTTTAAAAGATTACTCAACTACTCTCTGAAAGACCGAAGAGGCAAGCCAGGTTGACAGCGCCCAAAAGGGAGGCGAGGGAGGCTTGGTGTGGCGTGCCCACGAGGGAGGGAGGGGACTGAGTGGCTGGATTCGATTAGCGCACGTCCTCCTCCAGCTGCTCCCCATGTGTCCTCTGTGCCACTCTACTCTTGCCACGGGAAGAGGAAGCAGCCTGGCATCAACACGGCTGCCCCGCCAGCCTTTCTGCTGGCACCGTAGCCCCCCGTTTACCACCCCCGGGGAACCAGGGAAGCCAGTTAGAAAACACTCTTATCTTGGTCCCCACGCAAAGCCCTCACGACAAGAAGCAGTTTTCTCTCGGTGTGGGCCTTCCCTCTGTCTGATGGGTGCCACCCAGAGAGCCGTGGGCGACCTCCAGACAAGTGGCTGTGGCTTGGATCTCACCGTTGCCTGAGGCTACCACTCCTGTCACTGCTGTGCTGTCAGCCTGGCAGGCAGGCAGACAGGCAGAAAGAGAGGCAGGCAGGCAGGCAGGCAGGCAGGGAGGCAGGGAGGCAGGCAGAGAGGCAGGCAGGCAGGGAGGCAGGCAGGCAGGCAGGGAGGCAGGCAGGCAGGCAGGCAGGCAGGAAGAGAGGCAGGCAGGCAGGGAGGCAGGCAGGCAGGCAGAGAGACGGCCATCCCTAAGCTCCACTCTGGCCTGTTAACACTGTAGCTCCCTCCATGGGGCTGCAAACCCCTTCAGCTCCTTCAGTCCCTTCTCCAACTCCTCCATCAGGGACCCCACGCTCAGTCCAGTGGTTGGCTGAGAGCTTCCCCTGCTGTCTTTGTCAGGCTCTGGCCGAGGCTCTCAGGAGACAGCCATATCAGGCTTCCATCAGCAAGCACTTCCCGGCATCCACAATAATGTCCAGGTTTGGTGGCTGTATATGGGATGGATCCCCAGGCGGGGCAGTCTCTGGATGGCCTGTCCTTCAGTCTCTGTTCCACACTTTGTCTCCATATTTCCTCCCATGAGTATTTTGTTCACCCTTCTAAGAAGCACTGAAGCATTCACATTTTGGTCTTCCTTCTTCTTAGGCTTCATATGGTCTGTGAATTGAATCTTGGGCATTTCGAAGTTTTGGGCTAATACCCACTTATCAGTGAGTACATACCGTGTGTGTTCTTTTGTGATTGGGTTACCTCACCCAGGATGATATTCTCAAGTTCCATCCATTTGCCTGCGAATTTCATGAAGTTATTGTTTTTAACAGCTGAGTAGTAATCCATTGTGTAAATGTGCCACATTTTCTGTATCTGTTCCTCTGTAGAAGGACATCTGGGTTGTTTCCAGCTTCTGGCTATTATAAATATGGCTGCTATGAACATAGTGGAGCATGTGTCCTTATTACATGTCAGAGCATCTTCTGGGTATATACCTAGGAGTCGTATAGCTGGGTCCTCAGGTAGTACTATGTCCAATTTTCTGAGGAACCACCAATCTGATTTCCAGAGTGGTTGTACTAGCTTGCAATGCTACCAGCAATGGAAAAGTGTTCCTCTTTCTCCACATCCTTGCCAGCATCTGCTGTCACCTGAGTTTTTGATCTTAGCCATTCTGACTGGTGTGAGGTGGAATCTCAGGGTTGTTTTGATTTGCATTTCTCTGATGACTAAGGATGTTGAACATTTCTTTAGGTGCTTCCCAGCCACTCAAGTTTCCTCAGTTGATAATTCTCTGTTTAGCTCTGGTCCCCATTTTTTAATAGGGTTATATAGTTCTCTGGAGTCTAACTTCTTGAGTTCTTTATATATATTGGATATAGGCCCTTTATCAGATGTAGGATTGGTAAAGACCTTTTTCCAATCTCTTGGTTGCCATTTTGTCCTATTGACAGTGTCCTTTGCCCTACAGAAGCTTTGCAATTTTATGGGGTCACATTTGTCAATTCTTGATCTTAGAGCATAAGCCATTGGTGTTCTGTTCAGGACCTTTTTCCTTGTGCCCATGTATTCGAGACTTTTCCCTACTTTCTCTTCTGTTAGATTTGTGTGTCTGGCTTTATGTGGAAGTCCTTGATCCACTTGGACTTGAGCTTTGTACAGAGAGATAAGAATGGATCAATTTGCATTCTTCTGTATGTTGACCTCCAGTTGAACCAGCACCATTTGTTGAAAATGCTGTCTTTTTTCCCACTGGATGGTTTTAGCTCCTTTGCCAAAAATCAAGTGACCATAGGTGTGTGGGTCCATTTCTGGGTCTTCAGTTGTATTCCATTGATCTACCTGTCTGTCTCTGTATGAATACCATGCAGTTTTTATCACTATTGCTCTGTAGTACAGCTTGAGGTCAGGGATGATGATTCCCCCAGAAGTTCTTTTATTGTTAAAAATAGTTTTAGCTATCCTGGGTTTTTTGCTATTCCAAATGAATTTGAGAGTTGCTCTTTCTAACTCTATGAAGAATTGAGTTGAAATTTTGATGGGGATTACACTGAATTTGTAGATTGCTTTCGGCAAGATGGCCATTTTTACTATATTAATCCTGCCAATGCACGAGCATGGGAGATCTTTCCATCTTCTGAGGTCTTCTTCAATTTATTTCTTTAGAGACTTGAAGTTCTTGTTGTACAGATCTTTCACTTGCTTAGTTAGAGTCACACCAAGGTATTTTATATTATTTGTGAGTGTTGTGAAGGGTGTCGTCTCCCTAATTTCTTTCTCAGTTCCTTTATCCTTTGAGTAGAGGAAGGCTATTGATTTGTTTGAGTTAATTCTATATCTGGCCACTTTGCTGAATTGTTCATCAGCTGTAGGCGTTCTCTGGTGAACTCTCAGCTCTTTATGACGGTAACACCAAGTTGGGGGTGGCTTTTGGAGGTGGCACTCAGTCTCAGCAGCCTTCCTGTGGACATTCAAACAAAAGTCTGTAGATACTCCACAGGCTGGCCTTCGGTCTGCTGAGAGTTAACATGTATTTTCTTCAGGTCCTTAATTCATTTTGACTTGATCGAGTGCACCACTGTCTTGTTCTTTCTTTCTAAAAAGTATAAAATCAATCTGCTGACTAGAACGTTGTCATGTAAAAAAATGAGTTCTGTCTGCAGACCTTCCCAGGTGACCTCTGGTAACAAGAGCTGTGTGTCTCCAGGTCCCCCCTCCCTTTCACTCCCTCCCCTTTCCTTTGAGACAGGGCTCTGTGTGGCCCTGGCTGGCCTGGGACTCACTGTGTAGACCAGGCTGGCCTCGAACTTAGAAATCTGCCTGCCTCTGCCTCCCAAGTGCTGGGATCAAAGAATGAGTGCCCGGCCTCTCTCTCTCTCTCTTTCTCTCTCTCTCTCTCTCTCTCTCTCTCTCTCTCTCTCTCTCTCTCTCTCTCTTTCTCTCTCTCTCTCTCTGGCTTCTCCCCCTCCTCCTCCACCTCTGACTTCCCCCCTCCTGTCTCTCTCCCCTCTTCATTCTGGAGTTACGGTTTTCACCGTGTTTATTTTCACGTTTCTCTGGCATGTTTTATTTGTATCTGCATGTGTTGATCACATGCTCTAATTAGTCTCATTATGGTCTCCTCATACCCACACAGTACATCTTATCTCATCCATCCTTGTTACCTCCTCCTACCCTTCTTCCCAATCCTCCTCCCACCCCTCCTCCTATCCTTCCTCCCACCCCTCCTCCCATCCTTCCTCCCACCCCTCCTCCCATCCTTCCTCCCATCCTTCCTCCCATCCTTCCTCCCACCCCTCCTCCCATCCTTCCTCCCATCCCTCCTCCCACTCAGCCCCTCCCACTCCCATGTCTCTTTATTTATTTTGAGTACCCAGTGAGTTTTATTTGTGCTGTTCACATGGCTCAGGGCACCTTAGAGCAGCTGCACCACTGAAGAAAGACCTCCCCTCCCAATTACCATTAACTTCCTGCAGATACTCAAAGAGGGAAGTGGCCTCATGAGTCCCTCCCCCATGGCTGCTGTTACCTGATCATGATGTGTGTGTGGGGGGGGGAGGGAACATCTTCAGGGTTTTTTTTGCCCTCACTTCCCTGACCCTTTGCCAGTGGTTAAGCAGTTTCTCCGCAAACATCGTTCTGGTTTGTACTGTTTCTTGTGGCTGCTTAAAAGACCAGTGTGTGTGTGTGTGTGTGTGTGTGTGTGTGTGTGTGTGTGTTATGGGTATGTGTATTTTATGTACATGAGTGTTTTGCCCATGTGTATGTCTGTGTGCCACGTTTGTACCTGGTGCCCGCATAGGCCAGAAGAAAGGATCGGACCCCCTAGAACTGGAGCCACAGATGGTTGTGAACCTCCATGTGGTGCTGGGAATCAAACCTGAGTCCTCTGCAAGAGCAGCCAGTGCCCTCAGCCGCCGATCCCTCTCTCTGACCCCTTAGCATCCGGTTTAGAGGCGGTCCCTGTAATGTGTTTGAACAGTCTCTCCTTGTTGGGCAGCAAGCGTGCTTCTGGTCCTGCATTCATCCGGGCATGCGGCAACCGCCCACGCTTTCACTTACTCACGGCTTCTCTGGGCTTCTCCGGTGGGCAGACTACAGCAGTCACACCCCGCAGAGTAAAGGTCTTGCTTCCTCCCTTAGCTCCACGGCTACATGGAGAACAAGCCACTGGGGCTTCAGATCTTCATCGGGACAGCAGATGAGCGGATCCTTAAGCCGCACGCCTTCTACCAAGTACACAGGATCACAGGAAAAACGGTTACCACCACTAGCTATGAGAAGATCGTGGGCAACACCAAGGTCCTGGAGATCCCCCTGGAACCAAAGAACAACATGAGAGCCACGTAAGGCAGGGCGGCGGTGGCGGCTTCTTGGGAAAGCGAGCAGGGCCTGAGTGAAAGGTTTGAGGGAATCTCTATGGGAGACCACAACAGCCATTGCTGGCACTGCCTGATCTTGGGGTACCTGTCTGATTTTTCTATTTAAGAAGTGTTATTTGAAAGCCGGGCAGGGTGACACACACCTGTAGTCCTAGCACTTCAGGATGTGGATGGAGGCAGGAAGATCTGGTGTTTAAACTATCTTTAGCTACATATTGAGTCCCAGGCTAGCCTGGGCTACATGAGATCTGGTCTCAAAAACAAAACAAAACAAAACAAAAACAAAAACAAACATCAGTGGGACCTAAAGAAAAGTTTCAGTGACAACACAGAAGGCCACTCACGTGACACATAACCTATGGCGAAGCTGGCCACAGGGCACACACGTGTCAGCATCAAAGAGCCTCCTATGAGGGCATACACTGGCTCACAGAGAGGCTGTGGGAGGGAGGGTACGAGAACTTGGGGCACCGGTAGTGAGGTCCCCGGCACTGGGGTTCACAGCCCCTTTCTTCTTCCCTGCCTCACACCAGAGTCCTCTGAGAGATGGTTGGCTCTAGCTTGTCTGTTAAATTCCAGACCAGGATACTCTGATATTTGTGGTCAGGTCTACCAGATGCCCTTCTTGAGTTTTGTTGGTGCTTTTGAGAATAGAGGCATTGACATGAAAATTTTCCCTGGAGAAGCAGCCTCCACTCCGGAGACTATCTAAGTGCTCTGTGAAATTAATCTCTCTCTCTCTTTCTCTCTCTCTCCTTCTTTTCCCTCCTTTCTTTCTTTCTCCCTTTCTTTCCTTCCCTTCTTTCCTTCCTTCTTTTTCTTTTTTCTTTCTGTCTGCCAGTCTTTCTCTCTTTCTTTCATTTGTTTTCTTTCTATCTTTCTTTCTTTCTTTCTTTCTTTCTTTCTTTCTTTCTTTCTCTCTCTCTTTCTCTTTCTCTCTTTCTTTCTCTCTCTCTCTCTCTCTCTCTCTCTCTCTCTCTCTCTCTTTCTTTCTTTCTTTCTTTCTTTCTTTCTTTCTTTCTTTCTCAGAATTCAACATCTTGGTATACCCTTCAGGTTGTAATGCCCAGGGGATATTGCTGTCCCCCCCGCCCCCCCCACCCTGGTGTGTCTGGTGGGAGGAGGTGTTCGCTTGACCACCTTAGGCATGTTTGTGGGTGTTTTTTTTTCCTGCTCAGTGAGATGGGCCTCACAACCTGGGCTCTCTTCTGTGCAGCATCGACTGCGCAGGCATCCTGAAGCTCCGAAATGCTGACATCGAGCTCCGGAAGGGCGAGACGGACATCGGCAGGAAGAACACACGTGTTCGCCTGGTGTTCCGCGTGCACGTCCCGGAGCCCAGTGGGCGCATCGTCTCCCTGCAGGCTGCGTCTAACCCCATCGAGTGCTGTAAGTCAGGGCTGGGGGAGGGGCCACACGTGAGCATCCGCCCTGGGTGGGTGGCTTGCAGGAAGCCTCGGGATCTGTGGTGACCAGAAGGGCAGACACTGCACCCAGGAGGTTTTGATCTCTGCTTCTGTCTGCTTGTGGAGACTTCTCTTGGGAAATAAAAACATAGGGCAAATGATGGGAGCTAAGAGGGGTTGATGGCTTTGTTTAGAAGATGTGACAAGTTTAAATACTGCATTGGTCTTCAAAAGTGTGACGCTTTTGCAGTCCGTTCCTGGAGCACACATCCTGTTCCTTCCTTCCATCCTCCCTCCCCTTAATGAGATTCACAATGGTGTGGCACCGGCTTTGAGCTGTGATTCTGCGGATGCTGTTGAAAGCAGCTAGCCATGGGCTCACGGCGACCCCGGGTCATGGGCTGGGACCATCATACCCATTTCACAGGTTAGAAGACTGAGTATCCAGTGCCTGTGTCCAGAAGAGATGGGGCTGGAACTGGAACCCCAGAACCTTGCAGACAATAGTGGCTCTCCACCCAGCCTTCCACCTGTCCCTGTCTGCTGTCTGAGGTCTGTCTAGGGTCATGGTCAGGTGTTGTGCCAAGTGTCAGACGTCCACAGAGCAGTACAACTCTCTCCACCCAAAAAGCTTATAGTTTGGTGATAAAGACCCTACCCCTAAAGATGGATGTAAAGTTAGAAAAAAATTTCAGAGCCTGGTATAAACGAAAAGTTCTTGGGAGCAGAACACAGAGCCGGGTTCTGCCCAGCTTCAAAAGCAGTTGCCGTGAGCACCTGGCGTTTTCGGCGGGGCTTTGCTGTGATGTGCGACAAAGCTTAAGTTTGCTCAGATATGCACATGTGCTTGTGTGTACACACACATGAAGTCCTGGGGCTTGAACCCAGGACCTTGTGCATGCCAGGCAAGTGCTCTACCACCAAGCTACCTCTCCAACACTTCCCTAAACACTTTTTCTTTTCTTTAAAGGACGAGAGGGTCTTGCTAAGTTGCCCAGGCTAGATTCGAACTCTCAATTCTCTTGCCTCAGCCTCCTGAGCAGCTGGGATTATAGGCCTAGGCCAGGGGCTAGAAATCTGTTACATTTTCGAAAGTCCAGTCATTCTTTTAAAAAGAATAAAGAATGGGAGGTAAACATTGTTGCAGAGATTAAAAACCTTCTCCGCTGTTTCAGCCTGGCTTTAAGGCAGTTTTATGTTGTAATCAAGTGTCTCGTTGAATTCCTTTAGAGGTCATCTCAGTCCTTATTTCACTGGATGTGGTAAAAGCTCACTTTGCCTTTGTGTATTCCTTTCCTTAGGTGGCCAGGGAGATGGGGGCAGAGGTGAGAGAAGTAGATGGGGGTGGGGTGGGTGGGGTGGGGTGGGTAAGGAGACAGTAGGGTGCAGTGGAGACTGGGGACCAGAAGCTACTCTGTCCTTCTCAGTGGGCATCTATGAGCAGCCTGTGTTATCACATGGAAACGTGGTCTGGATGGCTGATTCTGATTTTAAAAGATTAAACGGGGCGGGGGACTGTGTGTGTGGGGACAGTGTCTGGCTTGAAAATGACAATCAGGGAAGGATATGGCTCAAATGTAGAGTCTGCCCTCAGCATGCAGGAAGCCCTGGGTTCTGTTCTGCGCCCCTCCCCCACCTCCCCAAACATCCACACGCACTGCTGATTAAAAGCTGCAGGGATTCAAGCTACTCAGAGGGCCAGGCAGAAGCTACGAGAGGCTCCTACTTATCAGAAGTCGTGAGCCAGGAATGAACAGAGAGAAAGTCCAGAGAACTGACCCCGGCCCCTCGGGCTGGAAGCGAGGACATATGCACGGGCAGTACTCGGGCTTGGCCTGATGGAGACCAGGGAAGGGCCAGTGGGAACTTGCAGCTCATGCAGGCAAAGCTGGGGTGCTAGTGAGTCTGCACCCAGAGCTGGGATCTAGAGCCACCATCAGGGAAGGAGAGACTGACCGAGCGAGCGAGCGAGCGAGCGACAGACACAAGCTCACCCGTCTCAGGAGCCGCTCTATCCTGTTTGATTTTGAATGTCTTAGGATTGTTCTAGAAGGAAACACAGGCTCTTTCTTTTTTTTTTTTTTCCGTGATCTTTGGAGGTGTTGAGCTGAGGGCACTCCTCTTTTGGACGGGCGGCTCACCTTCGATGTGGGACTACGGTCAGCTGCAGGGTAGGGACGGAGGATGTGTGTCTTCTCCAGTCCTCTGGGCTCTTCGAGTCATGCCTGACATCCCCCCCACAGTCTCCGGGAGCCTCTGTGAACCACATGTGCCCTCAGCAAGGTTGTCAGGGCATTCCGAAATCCTTTGAACCTTGCAGATCTGCTGGTTCCCCACCCGTCCCTGCCACCTCATCTTCTTCCTCCTCCTGACAGATAAGGGAACCCAGCCTTTCTTGGTAACATGATTCACCGTTTTACTCAGTACTAGCAAAGCTGGGATCACACATTTTCTAGTTCCGTGAACTATCTTCTTTGGCTTCTACAGTGCCATTTCTTTCTTTCTTTCTTCTCTTTTTTTTTCTGGGGCAGCCACTCTCAGAGGCTGGCCAGCCACCGTCCCTAGCCTCCAGGCCCGCTGGCTTTACTGCCCCTCCTTCGTTGTATTCTAGACCCATGTAAGACCGCAAAAGCCTGTGTTCTGCTGTTTGACTTGGTTTATAGCCTGTAGGCAGATAGTGAATACATATTGACAATTAGTGACTCACGCCTGTGGACGCAGAAGGTGGAGCATAAATATTTCTTGTCTAATTGACACACCATTTGGGGAGGATGAGCTGGTAAGGAAAACAGTGGGCTGGCCTATATTTACAAAGCTAACTTATTAATTTTGGAAAGGAGCCTCCTGGGCCCAGCTTGGATACAATGACATGTTCTCAGATTCTGACCAAAAAAGAAAAAGACCATGCCAAGGGACACCACTGTTTGGACCGTGGTCCTGTTGCCTGTTGTGGTTTTTCTTGTCTCACGGCAGCCTTGGGGGGCCACAGCTCACCGCTGCATGGCCTGGCACCTGTGGTTCTCAGCATCCGGCCATTTCCCAGGCTTCTGCTCTGTGGTCTCAGGTGCAAGCCTCCTCCTCCTCCTCCTCCTCCTCCTCCTCCTCCTCCTCCTCCTCCTCCTCCTCCGCAGGGGAATGGTGTGGCTTCGCCCCGGGCTAGTTCCTTAGGCTCTCTAAGCACTTGCCAAGGCAGGAGCTTAAATCTTGGGCATGCACATCCCTGAGACGTGGGGCAGAAACCTGTCTTGAGGTAACTGCTGGGTGAGGGGGCAGCTGCTCATTCGAGTCTCCCCTGCGTTCCTCTGTGTGTCTGCATGGCTCAAGCTTCTGCCTCCTCTCCTTGGGGTCCTGTCCACTACATCTGCTGCTGTGTCCCCTCAGCTCTGTCATGGGTGAGGACTTAGCCCTACGCCAGCCCTGGGTATGATCTTGTCCATCTTTACCCTGCTCTTGTGTGCAAAGACCTTCCTTCTGAATAAGCCCCTTCCTGTTGTCAGGCGCTGCCGGGGTGGGCGTGGGGTGGACACCGTTCAGCGACAGCCCTTTCTGATGTGGTTCTCCACTTCCAGATGCTCCACGGTTCCCTTCCTCTTTGTGTTTGCTGACTACTCCACACAGGCATGTGCTCAAGCTTGACTGAACCCCAGAATCATGTGTGGGTCAAAACCACATGTACATGGGCAAACATTTCCACAAATATGTACAAACAACACATGCATGCACACAGATGATATGTGTAACATATACACACATATAATACACATAAATAACATGTGCACATATACATATACACATATAAACACTAATGCACACATGTGTATGTAGATATTCAGATACTTAATACACATGTGAAAATACATATAATAGCACATGAAGACACACACATGTGCATATCCATACACATATATACAAATATTTATACATATGCACACATATACACTCATGCACATACATATACACTTAATACACATATATGCACACATATATACATGTATATTCATGCACATATAATTACTTAAATATATACATGTACACACATATACACATGCACACACAGATACATGTATCATGCAGGTGTATACACAAATATGCACATTTACATGTATATATATGTACACATAAAAATATGTATACATGTACACAAGCACACACATACACTCTATCTTCATTTAGGGTATGGTGTTGGAACAAAGACATTTCGGGAGTCTGCCATGTGTCTGAAGTAAGGCATAGAGACCTGTGACCTTCTGCCCTTCCTCCCTGACCTTTACTTGGTTGGCTAATTGCCTGCTCACAGGTTCCCGGTGGAGGAAGGGTCCCGGAGCCCAGAGGGCCTCAGATCCCTTTTGGGCACTGACTGACTACCACAGTCCTTAACTGTCCCTCCTGAAAGACCAGGGCAGATATTTGCCAGGCTTGTCACTAGGACTGGTCTAGGGCATTGAGGAAGTGAGGGAAAGATGCTTCCGAGGCCTCCCACTGGGCCAGGAAGCAGTCCTGGGCGGTCCTGGCAGCCGGGGCCATGAGACGTGTGCAGAGCCTCCCGTCTGCGACTGACGGAGACCTGCAGGTTCTCTCTGTCACCTGCAGATTCATCCTCACAGTCACATTTCAGGAAATGCCTAAAGCAGTTATGCAGGAGGCCCTGCCCACCCAGGCACAACCTGAATTCACTTTGTTTCTTTTACAGAGTGGGAGGCGGGTATGGGCTTGTCTCTCTGGCACATACATTTCCACTGAGGTGTAATTAAGAAACTGTAGGCTTCACAGAGGTGTCATTTAGCTGAATGGCTAAAAACATGTATCATGACCGTGTGTATGCACACATAAATGCACGCATTTACAGGTATCCATATACACACGTGCATACACAAGCACACACATACACTCTCTTTATACACCCTCGTCACCACCATTCCTACCAAGACACAGAGCACCTGGCCCTGTCAGGTCCCTGTCACCCCCTCAATGGCTACCTCTTCCCAGACTCCAGAGAGAGGCAGTCAGAGATCTGCTACCTGTCACCAGTGATGGATGTCCCCAGCTCTGTGACTTTGTAGGGTGGAATGCACGCACAGGCTGTGCGCCTTGGGGTCCCCCTGCTGCTTGATTCAACGGGTTACCCTTATAGATGGCTGAGCAGTGTTCAATTGTAGGAACACAATGGCTTAGTTAGCAGCAATGCATATTGGCCTGCCCGGTGGTGTGGGTGTTAGGATAAAGATGTGAGCATTCTTGTGTGGACAAAGGCCTTCCGTTTTCCTGGTAAACACCCAGGGAAGGTGTTGCTGGGTCCTTGGGTGTCACACCTTCTTACTTCCATACTTTGTGTCTCTCATTACAGGGTGCTTGAATATCTTCTTTGAGACCTTTTATTTATTTGTATAATAAATACAGTGGCTCGAGGCCACCTTGAGTAACACCAGGGGCCATAGGAAAGTGAGAAGAGTTTGAATAGTGGTTAGGAGTCTGTGTTCTAGATCCAGAGGCTTGGGTTCAAATCCGGCCTTACTAACAACTTAGTTCCAAGGAAGTTACTTAATGCCCTATGCCTCAGTTTCCCTATCTGTAAAATAGGAGTAGTTCTAGCACCCCACTTGCTGGTCTATGGTTAAGTGCATGTGGGTCACCTAATAGCATGACTGTGGTCACAGCTGTAGCCCTCTCTCCCACTGGGATGGTCCGGAGTGGGCAGGTCACCCGTGACAGTCCCTGTAGCACTACAGAGTGGACTTGCCCCACCTCTGGCTGTTAGCACATCATCACAGGGAGCCTGTAGCCTGGGAACCAGCAGGTGCATGTGAGCCTTCGGCAAACACACGATGCCACAGGGAAGCACAAGGGGCTGCACACCCTGCCAGTCAGGAGGAGTCAGGTTACCAGTCGGGGGGAGGAGCGGGCAGCCTGGCCAAAGTTGCCAAGAGAACTGTTCTGCTGGGAGCGTGGGCCCAGGTAGCTTCCTGATGGTGGATGTTCCTCCTCTTCCCTAGCTGGTCCTTCCCTGATCCAGCCACCTGGGATCAGACAGGCAGAACGGCCCTTGACAGAATGTATACCGTATGCTCACAGGCTGGCGTGTGCCAGCCCCTCTCTGGCCTCATCACCCTGTGGCCCCTGGCCTTCTCATCCGTAAGCATTGGGATATATTTACTGAACACCAATGACCCAGGCAGGCCTGATCCTCAGAGTCCGTCCCCTCCAAGGCTGAGGGGTTCAGGAAGACTGGCTGCTTGACGCAGCAGCCCTGGCTGACACAGGAAGGGGCCAAAGCCCCAGCTGTCTCTCTCCTCTGTCTCAGCACCCCGCACCCCTGACTGATCATGGATCCCATCACTGAGGTTCACGCAGCCTCTAGGGAGGCTTGTTAAACAGAGATGTTTGAGAATGCCCGTAGCACTGGAAAGAGAATATCAAGGTCCGGCCAGGAAGGAAAAAGAAGAGAGTATAGTCTAGATCTGGTGCCAGGGATGGGGCGTCGGTGCAGGGTCTGTTCTGTCCCCCTTTTAACACGAGCAGGCTCAGGTCTCCAAGGCCATGTGATGACACCAACTCCCTGGTGGCCCCACGGACAGTCCCCACTATAGGGGATCCTCCCGTGAGTGGTCACAGCGAGGCTGGGGCTGGATGTTTCCTTCTGGCCCAGCTTGGATCTTCTGTGTGGCCATTCCAAGTCAGGGCCCTGGGGTCCCGAAGTCACAGGAGGCCAGTGTGGGCCAGTTGGTCGTCACTAAGGAGGCAGAAAGCACCTCTGGCCTGTGCTGGGTAACAGCTTCCCACAGGACTCCCCCCCCCCCCGCCCCAGTGGCTAAGTCCTTGAGTCTGGGTCCAAATCCTTTTTGTCTGCCCCCTTTACCCACAAGCTTTCAAGTGTGTGCCTTGGTGCAGAGTCCTCGACTCAGGAGTTGGAGTAATCCCTGTTCTTTAGGCTCACGATATTTAGCATAAAAGTAAATGCAGTTAACACATGTGGGACCGTTTGCTGGCCCAGTGGAGCTAGACTTGAAGCTCTGTCGGCACGCTGTGGCATTCTCATGCTGACAAAGGACCCTCGCCACTTAGTGCTCTGTGCATCACACACACACACACACACACACACACACACGTATGACCTGCCAGGACCCAAGGTCCCCCTATGGTAGTAATTGTCCCACACTGACCGAACCCTGGCTCTGCAGAGACACCTCCCGGCCAGCCTCTCCTGTGTCCCTCCAGAGTCTCCCAGGCAGAGTATGGTCTTGGGCCACTCACCCCTGTAGGCGTGGGAAAGGACCCGTGAGCTTTCCCTCAGTCTCTGAGGTGCTCACTGCTTGGCTGCAGGTCAGCGCTGGCACTGGGTAAAGCGAGCCGCCACTCCCGGTGGATTGGGAGCTTGTAAAAATATGGGACCCCGAGACAATTTATGAGGTGCCAGAAGCTGGGCAGGAGCAGCGTCCAGCGGCTTGGGGCCACCTGGAAGCTTAAGCCGGAGCCAGGGTCTGGTTTGCCCCCAAGCTGGAGCCAGTTCCTAAGGGTGGATTTGAACCCTGGCAGGGTTTGCTTAGAGAACTGTAGACAGGAAGTTTTGCACAGCCTGGAATCTCTAAGGGGCTGATGGGAGCTGGGAGAGAAAGTCCAGGAGAGCTAGGGACTTCCGGAGAGCCCTCTGAAGTCCTGCATGCTGCTCCAATTAGCCGAGGTAGCTGCTGGAAGCTGGGTCAGGCAGAACAGCCGGTCCCAGGAGGGTTACTTAGCTGCCGCACTCACCGTGTTCAGTTCCTCTCTTGGAGGCTAATTGGATCGCTTTGACAATTGGAGAACCTAAGGGGTTCTCCAAGGATGGGGGGTGTGGGATACTGTCTGGGAGGAGTTTCCCCGTCCTCAGGTGGCCTCTGCCACGTGGACCTGAGCCCTGAGCTGGCTGTGATAAGCGTCAGGGGAGGAAGGGTAGTGTGTACACCTCTGGCCTCTGCCTAAGGTACGCAGATGCAGGGCCTCCTCGGGAGTGGCCGGGCTTCCCTGGACTTTTACTGGGCACCATCTCAACCTGATGCTGCTGCAGATTCTGAGACGCAGCAAACCTGCCTCAGGGACAAACATCAGAGAGCATTGGTGGACCAGGCCACACTGGTGTTATAGGAAGCTGCACCCTGAGCCTGTGCTGAGCTCAGCCCTGAGCATTCCTGCATGCTGAGCATGCATTGGACATTGTTGCCCACCCCTCCACAGGGACTCCCTGTGCCAAATAGTGGACACTAGTGCACACAACAGCTCTCTGAGAGGTTATCATGTACCGCCACAGGCTACAGGTACACTAAATCATACTAAATTTGTCTTTTCGTGCCTTTTATATAGAATGAGATTGTCACCGTGTCAGCACTTTTGCTCCTTTTTCCTGGCTGAATAATATTCCGAATGGGCATACCACCCTTTTGCACACTCATTTGGTTGAGATGAGATAGTTTGCCAGCTGTGTTCTAAGCATGTCTTCTGTGTACATATGGTCTGTATGAAGCAGGCACTGTTATCATGGCACAGAGGAGACTTTCAGATGTAGGACTCCTGTCCCCCACAGCAAGGATGCTGAACATTATGCTGACTGTGGCCATCCGGGACCATTGGGATTGTTTAAGAAATAATCACAGTTGCTGATTCTTTAAGTCACAGTCTCTATAATTGTTACCCTTAGCTACTTCCTCCTTCTCCAGGAGATGGCAGCCATGCCTGTGTGCATTTTGGGACATCACAGCTGGTAGGCAGAGCACTGCTGGCACCCAGTGGGAAGAGAGGAGCGGTTTGGGGTGCTGCGGAACACTAGAGCAGCATATGCCATGACCCCACAGTGAAGAAGGGTTGAGCCCTGAGGCAGGGGACATGGAGGCTGAGAGTCTACACTTTAGAAGTCCAATAGGGTGTCAGGCTGGGGCCAGGGAGGGGCCAGACGCCTTGCCTTTCTCTTGAGATCCCATTCAGAAGGCTTGGCCACACCTTGCCTGTGACACAGAGGCTTCTAGGAAGCTGGCTTGCTCGCCTTACACTTTTATTAAAGACTCCATCCCCTCTGGGGAAGAAGCTAGCATGGTGGTGGTACCCAGGCGGCTGGGAGAGGAGGCTGCCCCAGGCCCACGCATGTGCGCAGTGCAGCGTGAAATGCGCAGTACAGCGTGATTCACAGCAGGCTCCCACCCCTCGGAGAGCTCGCCCGGCCTGGCCCCTCCTTGCCGCCCCACCCCCACCCCCAGCTGGCTGCAAGCCCTTGTTGGCAGGTCTCCCCAGTAGCCATGACTCAGGTTTTCCACCTGTAAAATGGGAGGGGTGGCATTTCCAGCGCCAGCAGCCGCTAGCCCTCCGCCTGGGCTCCATCAAAGGCAATTCTGAAAAGCCGGCTCTGTAGCTGCTGTTCTCACTGCTAGTAAAACTGCCTTCACAGTGGTTCAATTAGAAAGCCAAGGGGCTCCCACGCCAAAAGACAGGCTTAATGACATGCTCATGTGGGAGGAATTAGCAGTTTTCTCCCTGGCCCCTCTGCACATCCTGGAGCCCACAGGTGGTGGGATGTGGTGTTGCTCTGAGCAGAGACCATCAGGACTGTGGCGCTGGGCAAACCATTGGGAAGTGGGTGGAAGCCTTAGGAGTCCCTAAGTGCACCTGCTGACCAGTACGCCGCCCCTCCCCCAGCCTGGGGACAGTGGAAGAGGGTGATGTGTGTCCGACATGGAAGGAAAGGGTTAAGTTTGGGCCTCACGCGGCCGCTGCTCCGGCTCCCGGCTGGCTTGCTGCTCCCGGATGGGGAGGTCCAGGGGCCCTGGCATGGAAAAACCTGGCCCTCTGCCCAGCCCTCAGCTCTGGAAGAGCCGGGAGCTCAAGCTGACTCACCAGGAAGGCGGGGCCGAAGAGGGAGGAGGGAGGGGCCTAAGGGAGTGGGAGGGGCCTGGCTGCAGCTAGCGTTTCTCTGTGGCTGCTGACTCTCCTGCCTCTGTTCCTTGTCTCCTGCAGCCTGACTTCTAGGCAGGACCGAGGGGTGGCTCTGGGTGCTGGGCCTGCTTCCGAGGGTTCTCATTTCAGCTAGGCAGGGACCTGCCCATAGTTCGGCTGTTCATCCTTGAAAGCTGCTGTGACAACATGAACGTATTGTGCAGGCTCGGTCCGCCCACTGTGGATACAGACAGCAGAGATAGGAGAGAGCTGTCTTCCCACACTCAGCCACCTCGAGGACCTCTCTCCTGGGGCTGAGGACAGCTCGCATTAGCCTGCCGGCATAGCAAGCCTTTCTCCAGTGAAGGGCTAAGCGGGAGGGAGCATGGGAGAAAGTGGGTGGGGACAAGGAAGTGGAAACGTGGCCCAGCAAACCTCCACAAAGGGGCCAGGTTAAATAGGACCTGGGCTGGTGAGGGAGGGGCCACTCACGCAGGGTGGAGGGCAGAGCCCAGGAGAGCTCAGAAGCTGAAAGGCGGTAGTTTGCCTAAAAGGTAGCAAGGGCTAGTGCTTAGGGTATAGTGCTTACCCAGCATGCCTGAGGACCTCCGTTCCATCCTCAAGCAGATATACAATGGGTACACACGCTATCTATCATATCTGTCTTCTATCTATCTATCTATCATCTATCTATTTGAGAGAAAAAGGGAGAGAGAGAGAGAGAGTATTTAGAAGTTCTAGAAATTGGCAGGAACATAGCGATGGAGGAGGACCTCTGGAGAATGAAGCCATGGGGTCAGATCCTGCAGCTTATGGTCAGAATCACCCACAAACTTCCCCTGGATGTGCCCCAATCTCACACAGGGCTATGGGTCTGGGTTGAAGAGTGTAAGAAGAAGCAATCTGAGCAGTGGAGATCTTGATGAGGGAGTCAACCTGGCCTATCCCTGCACAGAGGAGATCGAAGACCCAGTCCCTCCTGTTTCTGCCCCTCCTGGATTCTTGCAGATTGGTTTCTGTGGTTAATGGCTCTTCGAGGATGGGATGCTGGGAGATGCCCACTCCGGTCTCCATCCCTACCTCTCTGCTGAGGCTCTGGACTTCTCTGGATTTCTCTGGACTTCTCTGGATTTCTCTGGCTCATGCTGTTTCTCTTCCTCTTGCCTTCAGCTCAGCGCTCTGCCCACGAGCTGCCCATGGTGGAGAGACAAGACATGGACAGCTGCCTGGTCTACGGGGGCCAGCAGATGATCCTCACGGGCCAGAACTTCACAGCGGAGTCCAAGGTTGTGTTCATGGAGAAGACCACAGGTCAGTGGCTTCCTCACTTTCTCTCCGTTCTCTGAGCCTGACAGGCATGAGCACCACACCTCACTCCAGCCTGCTGGGTGACTCCCCATTGTCCTGGTTCATCCCACAGTGCCCCAGGTCACCATTGATGTGGGTGCCACAGTCGAGTCGGTCCTTGGATGTTTGCACAGAGACTAAGCTTGCCCTCATTCGTCAGCCTTGCCCTTGTCTTGATAATTTGTTTTCTTCACATGGGAAAACATTTGTTTTTGTTTTTTTTTGTTTGTTTGTTTTGGATTTGGTTTTTTCGAGACAGGGTTTCTCTATATATCCCTGGCTGTCCTGAACTCACTCTGTAGACCAGGCTGGCCTCGAACTCGGAAATCCGCCAGTCTCTGCCTCCCAAGTGCTGGGATTACAGGTGTGCGCCACCACCGCCCGGCGGGAAAACATTTTTTAAAAAATACCTTTTCCTGTTATTAAGAGGAGAAACTGGGTGCTTTGCAGCTACGAGGCAGGCACCCGAGTGTTGAGGTCATTCTGAAGTGGGTGCTTTGTCACTGAGGTTTGCTGCATAGGAGACGCAGTGGGAAGAGGCCGAGCTGCTAGGATATGAGTCCCTGCTTGGAAACGTGAGTGTTGGGTCTGATGAACTGTGGACCTCCTTAGATAAGCCAGGGTCTCATCTTCCAGAGGCAAGGTATCCAGGAATCGAGAATCTGGCCAAGAACAGAGGTCTCTATTAGAATCTTGTGGCTAGATGACCCACAGTGTGGCCTCCGGTGGGAACACGGAGAGCCAAGGGGACAGCAAGCAGGTGCTGGAAAGCCCTGTTCCTGTCACAGCAGCAGGGAGACAGCAGAGCAGATTCTGTGAGAAGCCTGAGGTCTGAGCTGTGGGTGTGGGGATCGGAGCGATCTGTGTCCCAGGTGGGCGGTGACAGTGGGCACAGGAGACACACTGGGACAGGAACTGAAAGTCAAGTTGACAACAGAGTCTGTCTCCATGTGAGAGGGGCTTATGGTCATGTCCTTCCCCAGACACAGTTGACGCTCACCGTGCTGGATAAGAGTGGTAGGCCTTCTGCAAGCAGAGAATGCTCCCAGCATCCCCGACTCTCCCTCCTGGAGTGCTGAGCAGGGCGCAGGCAGGAGGCTGGAGGCAGGGCCTGAGCCACTACCCGCAGGACTCTGCCGGATGAATCTCTCTGCTTACAAGGCAACATTTTTGTGTTTGCATGTTCAACTGTGCTTTCTCAGTGCACGAACGTTTGTGTGGATGCTTCATAGTTCCCCAGAACCTGGCTGTCAGCGGAGGTGGCGCAACCCACTGTAGGGCTCCACAGTACATTATTAGGCCGGTTCCTTTCTGTTGAGACTGTGCCACCCAGCTAGAGACACGGTTCTGTTTGGTCTGGGCATGCGTGTTAGTTCCATTTCCCACTGCTGTGATGGATATGTTAACAGAAACAAGCAAGGAAGGGTTTGCTGTGGCTCCTGATTCAAGGGTCTGGCCTGTTATAAGGTCATACTGCATCTGCCCTCAAGAAGAGTCCAGAAGTTCAGCTCGCTCTTAATTTCTTTCTTTCTTTCTTTCTTTCTTTCTTTCTTTCTTTCTTTCTTTCTTTCTTTCTTTCTTTCTTTCTTTCTTTCTTTGTTTCTTTCTTTTTTTGTTTGTTTCTTTCTTTGTTTCTTTGTTTGTTTCTTTGTTTGTTTCTTTCTCTGTTTCTTTCTTTCTTTCTTTCTTTCTTTCTTTCTTTCTTTCTTTCTTTCTTTCTTTCTTTCTTTGTTTCTTTGTTTCTTTCTTAAGTTGGTCAGGCAGTTAGGGTGAGTCTTCCTGCCTCAACCAACCTCGTCTAGATCGCTCCTCACAGGCACACCCAGAGACTGGTCTATTCATTGATTCTAGATCTCATCAAGTTGACAGCATTAACCATCACAGCCTGGTGAAGAAATAGGGTGCCTTGGCGGATGCTTGAGCACGCAATTAGCACGGACTGGATATGTGCAGGATATGGTACCTTCTCCAGGTTGTGTGCAGCTCCAGGATGAGGGCACTGTCATCCCTCAAATATGACTTTAAAGCATCAAACTAATGAGATAAACACGTTTGTCACTCATGGCCAAGGAGGGTGACAGGGTATTGATAAGAAGGAATGTCTAAGAAAGGATGGGAGGATGGAGCCTACAGAGGCCCTCCTGCTGAGGCTGCCTTGGTCAGGGGCTTTGATGAACTGCTCACTGAATGAGTGAGTGCCGTTAGCTGCTGTGCGTCCCTCTTGGTTTCCAGAACCATCTGCATCGTGGCCTCACCATGAGAAGCATTTGGCCTTGCAAAGTCAAGTGGGCCAGTGGGAATGAGCATGAAGGCACATTTCCCATCCAACTTAGCACCCTCCAGCTGACGGCCAAGGCCAGGGCCCTCACCTGTAGACAGTATGTAACCTCGGCCTGTGACTCTGCCTCTTTCTGTGAACTAGAACCCTAGTCCTGCCCCTGGAGCTGGGGGCATATGGGAGTCACGTGCCCTGAGATCACAACTAACAGTTATTGAACACTTGGGTTTGTCTCTGTAGCCCTCTAGCCTCCTCAGAGCTCTGGCCACATGGCTTGTGTGAGGCACGTGTTGCCTGCGTGTGGGGTTGGGTTGGACAAGCATAGGAGATGGGGGTGGGGCTGTCAGCTACGTGGTCCTAAGCTTAGGTTCTGAGGTCAGACTGTTCGGTGGTTAGTTTTCAATGTCAACTTGTCACAACCTTGTCATAGGCCTCCAAATGAGGTTTACCTTCCCCCAAGTTCTAGAGCTAAGACTCTTAAGCACAGAGAGGTTGCACAACTCAATGAAGGTCACGCAGCTGGTAGGTACATGGTAGGGATAATACTCAAGTCCAGGCACTCTGGCTCCAGGCGCTATGAAAGCTCAGACCAGGGTTGATTTGCTCTACAATCCTTCCCCTTCCCCAAAGCATGGCCTTGAACCAGGTTGTAGTGGTGGAGAACCCTGAGTTCTGCTGAGTGGTTGGTTATCGTTTCTGTTTCATTGGAGTGGAGGAGAGTCTTTCACATCCACTCCAGAATATCAGGGACCAGGGAGGCATCTGAGGCATCCTAAGTATCCCCCCAAGAAGTGGGCTTCCCTGAGATGGGCGTGTGGCTCCTCTCAGCCCTGATGGGGAACCTTGGTGTTTGCAAGGCACAGAGTCTGCTCTTTTGACCCTGAGGGTTTACCTCCTGCAGGGGAGGGGGAATCCGTGTAGCTAAAGTTGGTTTTTCCAAAACCGGTCTGTGTCCATCTCCATGGACACTTGGCCAGTAGGCGCTGCGTGTAGGGTGGGGTGGCCAAAGTTTTCCAAGGCAGGGGAATCCCAGCTGCTGTTCCCATTAGGAAAGGTGACAGCTTCAGGCTAATCTTAGCCCCAGAGTTTGGTCATCGGCACTGGGAGCCCCAGCATGCTTTTTATAGCTGTCCACTAAAATGGGCTTGGCACTTTCCTCTCCATCAGGAGAACCAGCTGAGGAGGTGGAAACACAGCAAGGCGGGGGGTGGGGAGGTGCGGGATGCTTGAGCTAGGCGAACCCCGTGCTTTGGAAAGTGCAGTTCTATTTATGGTAGCATTCATAATGAGGATTATTGTGAGTTTCGGTCCTATTTTTAATTCTTTGTAGGACCTGCAGGGACCTGTGAGACTCGGCCTTTGCCTGTCCCTCTGATCTCAGCTGATCGTCTCTCCCCCTGGCTTTTCCGGCTGCAGAGAAACCCTCCTCGCTCTGTCTTCAGATGCTCCATGCTCCTCCCTGCCCCAGGATCTTCGCTTGTGCTGCTGGCTCTGTAACACTCTGTCCCTGTTCCCTCGCGTACTGTGCCTCCTCTTATGCGGAAGCCGTTCAAATACTCATGGCTCAACCCCCAGCCCAATGTCATCTCCTCCTGTCCCTCTGACATGCTTTATTCTCCAGGGGACACTCAGGGTGTCACCTGTTTATCTGCTCTCTCTTGGGTCCTCTGGTTCCCATAGTAGACTGTCGTCGGTCCCTTGGGAGCAGGGATACGCTGTTTGCTGCTGCACTTGCAGTTATAGAATTATCTCTGTATGTACTACGTGTGTATGTGTCATGCTGAAGGAAAGTTGTGTCTCCCCTTTGTTGTTCCTCTCTCCATAAGAAGCGGCTGTATTATCCCCATTTTACAGACAAGTTGACTGAGGTTCAAAGATATCAAACCAGAGACTCTGGGTTAGCCCCTAACTGGGGAAAGATCTAGAACTCTCGGATGCCATTTTTCTGAGCTCTGGAGTGATTTTTCTTGTCATGTCAAAGAGAAGTCCCGAGGAGGGTTCTGTTCCTGTGTGTTCTGCAAAATAAAAGATGCATAGCCTTCCAGGGGAGGTTGGGCTGGGAGGCCAGGCTGTTCCTGCCCTCGCTGGGAACCCTGGCCCCTGGCCCCTGGCCCTGAGCGGAGTCGGGGGTCCCAGCAAAACATTGCAAAACAGGAAAAAATCTAAGGACACAAAAACACAAGCCGTGTGGTTGAGGAGACAGGGTTACCATGGCTCCAGGCGACTCTCGAGGCTGGCGTGGTCCAGTGTTTTGGAAGGTTCCTCCACGTGACACAGGGTTTTGGAATTCTTCAGCTGGTAAGTCCTTCTTAATTCAGGCCCCTGGTCCCGGCCAAGCCACTCCCGGGCTCTCTGTGTCCCTCGGGGGCGTAGGCTGGACACGGGCCCACATCAAATTACTCAGCTCTACAACTAAAATTTTTTGAAGCGGGTTTCTTGTTTTGTTGGATGGTTTTCTTGGCTCGGTCTAATGGCAGAGGCTCCCATCACCTGTTGGGAAGGCAAATTGATTTTTTTTTTTCAAGAGGAGGCGTGGGCGGTGGAATTCCCTTTTTCCCACTGAGTCACCAAGGCCAGCCGTGACTCACTTTATTATTCCCAGGTTCCCAAAGGCTATATCATTTTGGGCTTTGTTTAATAAAGAGAATCATGTATGTGCTTAAAATACATTTTGAACCATTTTTGTTCAGCAAATATTCTTCCATGAGTGATCGTGATGAGGGAATCTGAGGTACCTTTTCAACACCCGCCTCCTGCACCTGCCTCTCTGTCATCTGGGGTGTGGCTTCCTGGGGCCTGGAGATAGGAGTGGGCTTCTCTCTGAACAGTACTGTCTCCAGACAGATGGCATGACTAAGATTCAGGGGACCTTTGCCGTCAGTGACTCACTCGGGGTCAGTGCCATACCCTCTCTCAAGTGCCTCCAAAGACAGAGGCCAGAGGCCAGACAGCCGTTCTGAAGCCTTGCCAGAGACAGAAAGCACATTATTTTCAGATAGCTGCGTGTGTGCCCGGGCCTCTTCCCACAGGCCAGTCTCCTGAGGGTCTCAAGCCGTCCTTTCTCCTACCTACACTGTACTCCCGCGGCCACTTTCTCAGAGAAAGTGTGTCCTCACTCCCAGTGGAATTCTGGAAAGTGGCCACAGAGGAAGGAGTTTCCTGGTTAACTTGAGTCTGAGTGTTTGCACCCTTAGGAATCGGCAGAGCCAAGCGTGGTGGTATACGCCGCTCACCCCAGCCCTTGGGAAGAGGGAACCGGAGTGTGACTGAGTCGGTAGAGCGTTTGTCCAGCACGTATGAAGCCCTGGGTTCCATCCCCAGCACTGGCTAATCGCTAACCTGGCCATGGTACCAGATGTCTTTAATGCCAGCCCTTACTTAGAAGGTGGAAGTGGCAAGATCAGAAGTTCAAGGTCACCCTTAGCTACAGAGAAAGCTCAGGCCCCCTTGTGCATCATAATAATACCCTGTCCAAAACCATCAAAAATGGAAAGCACATAATAAAAAAGGGAGAAAAAAAAGATCTGATGCCAACAGCCCTGGTGAGCCAGTCACCCTGCAGCCCTGGCTTTGGAATGTGCACCAGAATCCCCAATTTGTCCTCTAGCTGTGGACTCAGCTTTCCCCAACTCTAAAATGAGGGCAATGGTGTTTTCACATAAACAGGAGATCAAGACTGCACGGATAGGCACACAGTGGGTGCTCTGGAGTTCTGACCTCTCCGCATGGAGTCTACAGGGCGGGGCCCGTTGCTTGCTTGGTTATAGAAGTGTCCCTCCTGGCACAGCGGCCCTCTTTCCCGTGGAGAGCCTTCAGACTTCGGGTGTCCCGGCGCAGCAGAGCTGAAATGACGGCAGCTCTCTCCCTTCCCCCTCCACGGAGGGGGGGCTGAGTCACACAGCAGTCCACAGACTTCCTTGAGGTGACAGAACTTAGCAGTGGAGGGCAGGGCCCCAAACCCCAGTTTCCTGGTTCCCAGAGCTCCTGGTGTCTGCAGCCTGCAGTTGTCTATAGACGATGCTTGGCTCTGAGGACAGAGGCTGCACAGGAGGGGAGGGCGAAGCACAGCTCAAAGAACCTCTGTGGACTGCCACTCACTCAGCCTCCAGGGCTTCCACACCTACCTTTGTGTATTTATTGAGCACCTACTGTGTGTCAAGGGCAGCATGACAGATAAGGTTCCTGCCCTGGGTAGGATACTTCAGGCTTTTGTTTATAGGCAGGGCCTGAGCCTGCAGCAGGGCTGTGACCCTCAGAGATGCAGTGAGCTGCTCGCGTGCCTGCATCCCAGGAGCTGTGAAGGGAGAAGCATGCATGCATGCTCATAGAAAGTAGAAATTGGTGTCTCAAGTCTGAGTATGACTGGACAGCCCCTGCTTTCGTTGGTGAAATCTGGCAACTCCGGAAAGAGAGAGATCAGGAACTTTCCAGAAGAGATGGCTTTCGAGAAGAGTCTTACAGGAGGAATCAAAAGATGCGCAGACCCTACTGTAGGGAAGAGCATCTCAGGACACAGAATGCTACAGGAGCCCGGCGGTGATGGGGAGGGGCACCGTGGGCAACGGGATGAGAGGCATCGGAGAGAGACATCTCTCCTGGGACCCGTAAGCACTGAGGGGAGTTTGCGTTTGTCCCTGAGGCCCTGGGAAGTAGATGGAGATTCTCAGGGGAGAGTGTGAGATCCCCAGGCGCGGACAGGAAGAGAGGCAAGCGGATACTGGGAAATGGACCGCAGTGCTGCCGTGCTGGCCTGGGATGAGCCCCGCCAAACCAGTGGAGTCAGGAGAGAGGCTGGGAGAAAGAACCCAGTGGCTTCTTCTGCAGATCTGTCTGTTAAGTCTGTCCAGGCAGCATCCCCATGAGACCCTAAGCTAAGGCTCAGCCCTGACCTTCCTGACTGCGCGATGCTGTAGGAAGGACCCACTTTATGATGGCCATCATCATAAATGCAGGCCAAAGTGACTTCAGCACCCTCCATTTACCTGGTGCTCAAGGGTGGGGCCAGGCTGGGCTGCCTCAGGCCTGGTTTCCTAAGTGAACTGACACTTGGGTTTCCTCCACATGAATTTCAGCCCGTAGTCAGCTCAGGGCCGAACTGCTGCTTCTGTTTGCCTTCCTTCTCCTGAAAGCTGTCAGGCTCCTCCTGAGAGTGATGACGCCCCCTCTCTTCTAAGCAGACGGTGGGGGCTCAGCCCCCTTCCCCAGGCCTGCTGCCTCCTGTGATATTCTCCCTAGCCCTTCTGAGCTGCGGGCAGACAGACTCACAGGTCTGTGTGTCCATCGACCCTTCCCTCTCTCTCTTCCTCCATCTGTTCTGTTCCCTTCTCTCTTCCCCCTTTCTCTCCCCTTCTGTCCATCTGTTTTGTTTTTTTGTCTGTCTGTTTGTTTGAGACAAGGTCTCATATAGCCTGGGATGGCCTTGATCTCACTCTGTAACGGAAAGTAACAATAAATTTCTGCTCTCCTGGCTTCTACCTCCTGAGTGCCCAGTTAACGAAGTACTAGGTATCAGTACCCTGGACCTGTGCAAGAGAGACAATCACTCTAAGAACTAAGCACTATCCCTAGTCCTGTCCATCTTGTTTAGCTGTCCATTCATGCATGCATGTATGCATCCATCCATCTGTCCATTGGTCCATCCATCCATCCATCCATCCATCTGTCCATTGGTCCATCCATCCATCCATCCATCCATCCATCCATCCATCCATCTATGCATCATCATCCATGCATCCATCCGTCTGTCTGTTCATCTATCTATCCACACATCTGTCCATCCATCCTTGCCTCCTCTCTCTATCCCCAACCATTCCTTCCTGCCTCCCCCACCCTCCCCTCCTTCCATCCCTCCACCCATCTGTCCCTCCCTCCATCACTCCTTGCCTTCCTCTGAGCACTCCAATGAGATTGCCTAATGAGAACACCCAAAGCCTGTGCCGTCCGCTGGGCTGAGCCCTCACTCCCACCTCTCCCTGCAGCCTTGCTTAGGCTCCTCTCCCCAGCCTCTTAGCTAAAAACTCGTGGCTACTTTCTTTCCTTTCTGACTAAGGCTGGAAGGGTCTTCTCTGTGCTGGCTGCCAAGCCCTGCTTCCTTTGGACCAAGGGAGTTTTCCTAAATATCTGCTCCAGAGACCAAATCCCTATATTTCATCTCAGAATGGCAGCCACACACCGCATCCTCTGCTCTCAGGTCTGATCCATGGAGGCCAGCATGTCTGAGCGCTGGACCCGCAGTGGGGTTGGGGTCTGGGGAGTAGGAAATGCTGGGCTGAAACTGGGGAGTCCCCCAGGGGCTACGTCACATGACTTTCGTATGACTTTCGTATGTTTCTCTCTTGGCCCACATGGCCCGCTCTTTCCCCAGCTTCTGTGCCATGAGCAGAGCTATAACCTCTGTGGCACGAAGGTTGGAGAAGGCCAGTGGCTCCAGGAGTCATGGGAGCAGGGGCAGAAGTGAGGAGGCCATGAGCACAGGCAGGGATGGGGCAGAGGCAAGGTCCCCGTTCCAGGAGAGTAAAGACCTTTGAGTCTCTATCGTGAGCTCTGGGGAGTGGCCAGGCGCTGTGCTCCAGTCTGGGTAATCCCTGGAAGGCAGGAGGATGCTTCTCCCCGTCTCTGCCTGAATGGGGCCTGCGGTGTGGGTGCCACCCACCCGAGTCAGTGTCTCTGTGAGCACTCTGCTACTGTGGTCGTGGCCCCAAGGGTGTCTGTGGACAGGCAGGTAAGCTGGTGGTCGCTGTATACGTTTTTTTTTTTCCTGAGAAAACCTTTTTTATTTAATTACAAAAAGATTAGGGGCCTGGGATGTAGCTCAGGTGGCAGAGAGTTCTTGTAGCATGAACGAATCCATGGGTTCATCTCCAGCACGGCCATAAATTGTGTGTGCTGGTGTATGCCTGCAGCCCTAGCATGTTGGAGGAGATCTGTGAGTCAGGGGTTCAAGGTCATCTTCGTTTACATGCAGAGCTGGAAGACAGCCCAAGTTAAAGTCAGAGTCTTTGTCTCAATTTAAGAAAACAAACAAAACAAAGGCTAAAATGCAATCAGGTTAGAGCCGGAATCCTACTCTGTGTGTGTCTTGAATGAGTAAGAGGAGACAAGTAGACATTGCTACTGTGTCCCCCAAGCTGGCCCTGCCAGAGCTGATGTGGACCCAAGCTCCCTGCCTTTTTTAGTGTTTGGCTTTGAAATGGGGTCCAGCTATGCAGGTTCACCTGGTCTGGAACTCACCATTTTCCTGCTGCTGTCTGCCAAGCACTGGGACCACAGACCAGCACCTTGTTTGTAGTTGTCTGTACCCAGTCTGTAGTTGCCTGTAGACACCGTGGTGTCTGTAGTTGCCTGTAGACACCGTGATGTCTGTAGTTGCCTGTAGACACCATGGTGTCTGTAGTTGCCTGTAGACACCATGGTGTCTGTAGTTGTCTATGTTCAAACAACCATGTTTATAGACAGTCAAGATGGTGTGTATAATCATGAGCCAGGCTGCTTTGTAATAAAACCGATGTGTTTTCCTGTTAGGAAAATATAGATCTCCCTTATTCTAAGGACTGCCCAGTACTGGCATAATTGATCTCTACCGATCCATCTATCTATATCCATCCAGCTATCCACCCATCCATTTATCTACCTACCCATCCACCTACCCATTCACTCACCCATTTGTACATTTATCCATCATTTACCCATCCATCCACTCACCTACCCACCCACCCATCCATCCACCCACCCACCCATCCACCCACCCATCCATCCATCAACCCACCCATCCATCCATCAACCCACCCACCCATCCACCCACCCATCCATCCATCAACCCACTCACCCACCCACCCACCCACCCATCCACCCACCCATCCATCCACCCATCCACCCATCCACCCACCCACCCATCCATCCATCAACCCACCCACCCATCCACCCACCCACACACCCATCTATCCATTCACCCACACACCCACCTATCCACCCACCCACACACCCATCTATCCATTCACCCACACACCCACCCATCCACCCACCCACACACCCATCCATCCATTCACCCACCCACCCACTACACACATCCATCCTTTCACCCACACACCCATCCATCCACCCACCCACTACATAATCCATCCATTCACCCACCCATCCACTCACCGACCCTTCCATATATCCACCCGTCCATGTACTTATCCATTCTTCTATCTACCATCCGCCCAGCAGTCCATACATCCAGCCATCCTCCTATGTAACTGTTTATATACCCATCCAGTTACTCTACATGGATCCACACACTACCCTTAGATCCGTCCACTTGTCCACCCTTTCTTTCTCCATTGGCTATAGGCTACCATAATGGGTCCAGGCAGCCCTTAGCTGTGAGTTCCTTCCATGGCCATGCTATTCATTAAGCAAACAATGCAACATAAGACCTCATCCGCCAAAGCCTGAAATAGGGACCCAACCAACTCTCTTTCCCTAGAGGCTGGTGTGAGACCCCAAATTCTGAAATAAAATGGCGGTGGTACACAGGGTACTCATGGTAACCTGAACTTTTTTTTTTTAACTGCCCATTTTAATACTCAGCCCAATTCTGGGAAGAAACTAAATCACAGAGAGGCTTTGCTCCCACTTGAAACCACACAGGCAGTTAGTGCTGGCTGCAGGACTTGAACCTCAGATGAGCCTCAGGGAAGCTTTTGAAGGCATTGCCTCAGGAGAGCAACCCTTAGCATGGATAACATCTCTGCCCCATGGCCCTGAGGACTAGTGCACCTGTGAGTGTGAGGTGCAGGGTGAGAGGGCATGGGGGTGGTGGTGCTGAGACACATTGCAAATCACACTCTTTCTTTAGAGCCCAGCCTCCAACTGAGCCTTCTGGGTAATGAGGCTAAACGGAGAAGATGGCGGAGCCAGCCTCCACGCCCCGCTAGGGTGCTAGCCGTTCTGCACAGGACCGTGTGCAGGCTCCGTGAGCATGCAGAGCCAGCCTGGCCCCTCAAGCTCCTGCACTTTGAGCCTCTGGGTCCTGAAGGGTCAAAAGGCAGAAGGGAGACGCTGGCTTTAGTGGGCTCTGATCGTTGCTGTCTGCATTTCCCAGCATGCAGCCTTTTCTCTCCTTTCCCCCCTCCTCTTCCTCCTCCTCTTCTTCCTCCTTCTCCTCTTCCTCTTTTTCCTTTCCCTCCTCCTCCTCTTCCTCCTTTCCCTCCTCCTCCTCTTCCTCCTTTCCCTCCTCCTCCTCTTCCTCCTTTCCCTCCTCCTCCTCTTCCTCCTTTCCCCCCTCCTCCTCTTCCTCCTTTCCCTCCTCCTCTTCCTCCTCCTTTCCCTCCTCCTCTTCTTCCTCCTTTCCCTCCTCCTCCTCTTCCTCCTTTCCCTCCTCCTCCTCTTCCTCCTTTCCCTCCTCCTCCTCTTCCTCCTTTCCCTCCTCCTCCTCTTCCTTTCCCTCCTTCTCCTCCTCCTTTTCATCTTCCTCCTCCTTTTCCTCTTCCTCCTTTTTCTTTCTCCTTTTCTTCTTCTTCCTCCTCACTCCCCTTTCTCATTTTCCTTTCTCTCTTCCCTCCCAATCCTCCTACCTTACCTTCCCAAGGCCCAAGGTCACTGGTATGTGCGATGACACAAAGCTTGAAAAGACCCATTAAAGATCTATTGTTTTTTTATGTATGTGTGTGTATACACCTTGTGGGTGCAGTACCCGCGGAGGCCAGAAGAGGGCGTTAGGTCCCCTGGAGCGGGAATCACAGGCAGTTGTGAGCTGCCCTGAGAGTTCTGAGAATGGAACCTGGGTCCTCTGCAAGAGCAGTGAGTACTTCCAACCACTGAGCTGTCTCTCTAGTCCTCTAAAAAGACCCAGTTTTTTTTTTTTTCCAGAGCAAAGCAGTAGGGAGCCACGTTGCTGTCTCCTGGAAGAGACTCCACCTCAACACCCTTTCTTTGTAGATTCCAGCCACGCCCTGCAAGTTGATGTTCATAATTGCAAACAGAGAATCCCTGTTAGGCTCTGATGTTAACATGTATGCATTCTCACGTTGAACTCTGTGTCGAGATAGAGATAGACGTAACAGCCCTGACTGAGCATCTGCCAGGCAGGCTCCTATGCAGTGATCTATACATTCTCTAGGAGACGTGAATGCTCTTACAATCTCATGTTTTAAACTGGAGACAGAGAGACACAATGTCTTATCCCCAAGGCCACACAGCTAATTGTGGGCAAGCAAGGATTTCAGGCCAGGTCTATTTGTTGCAAAGTTTGGGATAAAATGGCTGAGCGCCACAGGGGACAGAGAGTTGGCACTTTTACAGGGCATTTCCAAAAACCGTTCTAGGCGGTGTGTCACACCAAGCCTGCCAGGGCACTGGGCATTTCCTCGGACACCCACGTTCTTCCCACAGCCTTCACCTGTCAGCTCCAGAGGGCCCTGCCTATCACAGCAGCATCCTCAGATACCCACGTCTTAAGAACAGGAGCTGAGGGTTGGAGAGATGGCTCAGCGGTTAAGAGCACTGATTGCTCTTCCAGAGGTCCTGAGTTCAAATCCCAGCAACCACAGGGTGCCTCACAACCATCTGTAATGAGATCTGATGCCCTCTTCTGGAGTGTCTGAAGACAGCTACAGTGTACTTACATATATTAAATAAATCTTTAAATAAATCTTTAAAAACAAAACATAAAACTAAGCTTGGGGGGGGGGACAACACACGTGTATGCCCAGCCAGGCTGCCCGATCCTGCCAGCTCTAGTCTGGCTAATTGCTCTGGGAGCCCCGTGCTCCACACTAGCCAGTGCTCCACACTCTGACTGGGCCAGCTGTGCCTTGTGGGAGGCATATGGAGGCACAGATTGGAATCTGAGGAACAAGAGGCTTCGGAACCAGGGCAGGCATTAGATAAGAATGGCAGATAGAAGCTGGAATATGCAGGACCTTGAGGGTTTTGGCAGTGCCAAGGGGTGCAGGAGGCAAGAAGGCTGTGAGGGGAACTGGAAGAATGTACCATTACAGTGGGGGTGACTGCATGTCCTGCCCGGAGATGTCCTGTCTCAGCCTCTCAGAGTGGTGGCCTTCCTCTGCTGGTCTCCTGGAAGCCTCTCCCTTGTTATTTGGTTGGGCTGTTGTACCTAATAGCTTGTGTCTTTACACAAACTCCCTTCTGATGGTGCTGAGCTGATTCATTTCTAGGCTGTATTCAAGCTCTGGTTGGCAGTGACTCAGCGGGTGGCCACACCCATCCTCAGCGAGAGTGTGAGGCCTCTGTCCTTTTCTCCTGGATCCATAGACCCAAAGGGTATATCAGTCATAACCCACCGCGACACCCGTTCACGAACACAGCCATTCTGCACGCCGCCGGTATTTCCCCTGCCGCAAATCAAGGATGGGAGACAGGCTGGAAGCCTGTGGTCCCAGTTCAATTTCTTGACAGTTTTTTCAAGGAATTCTGTCTGACACGCCCAAGGATGAGCTTTGGAAACCCACCCAACACCCCCTTCTTCCGTCTCTGTCTTTTTTGTCTATTTCTTGAGAGTCACTCTGTAGCCAAGGCTGGCCCGTTTCATCCTTCTAAGTGCTCCTCAAAACACTGAGGCTCCTGTGGGGTTAACCTCAGGCACTGAGAGGCTGGGCAGGAGGGAAACCCCTTACAGCTCCTCAGGGTGCAGGCTTCTGGCTTGGCATTCACGGTGCAGTGAGTGAGCAGGGTTGGAGCCCCGGTGGGAGCCTGGCTGTGTAGCCTGGGTCTCTGTCAGTGACCTTGGACCCATCTCACATGAGAAGGAAGATTACCCGACAAGTTCTGTCTGGACTTTTGCACATGGCAGAGCTGGGCTTTGATGGCATTGGCCAGGGGCCTTTGGTGTCCATTTGGCCATTGTTTCTCCTGCCCCTGGATTGGTTGCTCCTGATCCCTCAGCGGATGACATTTTTGTATATCCCATTATTATAACATGGTCATTAGATATCCAAGATGTCACTTGGTCCCTTCCACAGGGATTCTCTCTCTCTCTCTCTCTCTCTCTCTCTCTCTCTCTCTCTCTCTGTGTGTGTGTGTGTGTGTGTGTGTGTGTGGTATTGTGATGCCTTTGTGATCACATGTGCATGTGGATGTCAGAGATGGATGTTGGGTGTCCCCCTCTATACTTCTCCATCTGTGGGAGTGATGTATGCTTGGGTGTGTACGCCTGTGTGTGCCTGGGTAGCAGGTGGAGGAGGACATTCTGAAACCTTATACTTTTGAGCTGGGGTCTCTTACTGCGCCTAGAGCTAGGCTGGCACTAGTAAGCCCCAGAAAGCCTCCTGTGTCACTCTCTACAGCCCTGGGGCTCAGGCACAAACGTGGCCATACCTGACCTTTTAGATGCTAGAGTTCAAATTCAGAATTGCACCTCCCTGAAGGTCAGGACTAGAGCCTTGGCTGCTACCACATTCTCTGGCTTATCCCTTGCTTTGAGAACCTCCAGCTGCACCTGTTCTGTAGCAATTACTGGATTTTTGTTAGTTTTTTTGGGGGGGGGACTTGGGGGTCCTAGGCCAGTAAGTTCAAATGCTGTTCACAGCCCACATTCTCTGGCCAATGCTCAGAGCTGGAAGATCTAAGCAATTACAGCCGACACTAATAGCTTTGCTCCAGAAAGAGGGGGCTCTGAGGCCAGATGTCGGGGTGTGTCCTGTGTCACAACCCACTGCAGTGAGCAGGGTGAAGTCTCTACCGAGTCGAGTGAGGAACCCACTGGACGTTGACTCAGCACTTTCCGAGCATTTACTAGCTTCGAGAATGTTCCCTTTCTCATAAAACCATTTAATATCCCTCAGCACTCACGCTCCGCAAACACCCTGGAAGCCCTCATGGAAATGTTTTGTTTGAGTGAAAACGGCCTAGCGGTCAGTGTAGGTGGTCAGGAGAGAGATCTATAATTTGAAAATAAAGAGTTTTGTTTGGCCCTGTTTGCTGGCCTCAGACTCGGGGAATCAACGGCCCTCTGCCCCTGAGAAGGAAAAGCCACTGCTTAGCAGAGCCTTTGCCATCTGCTGCCATGACTCTCTCGGGAGCCCAGGGAAGGTGCGGGTGGGCTTGGGGGTTTTCTCACCTCCTGGTGACCGCGAGTCAGGCGCCCTCAGGCCACCTGCTCCGTCCTGACTGAGGGAGGGATGGCTAAACCACTGTGCTCTCTGAGGATGGGAACACCCGGACAAGCTGGGCCATAATGAAGCCCCTGAGACAGCCTGGGCATGGAGGGCCTGGTGGAAACGGAGGAAAGGTGCCACAAAGATCAGTGTGATCAGGTGCCACGGGGAACAGTGACTTTATTTTAAGGAAGGGAAACAGGCATTTGGATTGGAGAAGATTATGATGCAGAGTCTGTGGTAGCTCCAACTACTTACTCTTCTAATGCTAAGTTCTCCTGGAACCCAGAGACTCTAACAAAAGAGCTTCAGATATGCAGACACAGCTCTCTCTCTCTTACACACATACATACAACTCTCTCTCACATGCACATTCTCTCTGTCACTTTCACACACATACACACACATACACACATATACACAAACACATACATACATACACACATATACACACAAACAGATACACACATATATACACAAACACATACACACATATAAACACAAATACACCCAAACACATATACACATATACACACATATAGATAAACATACATATACACACATACACACACATATACACACACACCAACTCTCTCACATATACACATTTTTCTCTCCCTTTCCCTCCCTCTCTCTTCTATCCCCACATACACACACATATACACATTCACACATATATATACACATGGACACACATATGCACATACGCACATACATACACACATATACACACTTGAACTCTCTCACATATACACATTTTTCTCTCCCTTTCCCTCCCTTTCTCTATCTCCTCTCTCCCCCACATATATACACACATGCACACACACATATATACTTGCACACATACACATATACACACATAAACACATATGCACACACACATACAGATACACACATATGCACACACACATACACAGATACACACACACATACATACACCCCCATCACACAATCCCCATCACACACACACACCTGCACACACATATATACACATGCACACACACACACACACACACACCTGCACATTGGCATGCATTGCTACGTGGGTTGGTGGAATTCATCCTTGGCCTCTTCTGTTCCTTCAAAGGCTGTTGTTTTTGTCTTCTCCAGATGGGCAGCAGATTTGGGAGATGGAAGCTACCGTGGATAAAGACAAGAGCCAGCCTGTAAGCCACCTGAGAGCTCAGTGTCCCCACTGAGGCCTCTGTCCCCTGTTCTCCCTTCCTTCTTCTCTCTACCCTTCCCTCCTCCCCCATCTCCACCCTTCCCTCCCTCCCTCCCTCCTCCACACACTGACCTCAGCATGTATCAGTACACACTGGACTTAGTGAGCTGATCACGCAGAGCCCAGACGCTCTGGTGTGTGACGGTGACATCTCCACACAGGTTGTTACATTAGCTTCCCTCGCTGGGATGAAAGGTTAAATCCCCTTCAATCAAATGTCCCTATAAATGCCGAGCACAAAGCCAGCCTGCCCACCGTAGGGTGGACTGGGTGGACACGCCTGGGATCTGGGTGGGAATCCAGGCATGCCGCATGTGGTCAGGTTCATGACGACTGCTTCCTTCCAGAACATGCTTTTTGTTGAGATCCCCGAGTATCGGAACAAGCACATCCGTGTGCCTGTGAAAGTCAACTTCTACGTCATCAACGGAAAGAGGAAACGAAGTCAGCCGCAACACTTTACCTACCACCCAGGTGAGACGCTCTCCCTGACCATCCTGCCCAGGACGGGTGGGCAGCTCCAGACACCCACGCTCTGCTCCCAGCTGAGTTCCCTGGGCAGAGGACTCCCTCCCTCCCAGACCGTTTTCTCGTGTGCTGGCCGTCACATTTTCCTGGGTAGTAGGGGAGGGCATTTACAGACAGCTAAGCAGATGGCTCCTGCTGCTTCTCTTTGTCAGGTTTGGTCACATTCAGGGCAAGGTAGACATGCTCTAGAACTCTCGGGGTCCTTAACTGTCCCCACATGGGTGGCGTGGAGTTATTTGCAGCACATCCAGACCAGGTCTCATTCATGAACTTCTGTAGGCCAGAGAAAGTGGAGCTAACTTCACAGAGTGCTTCCTGAGAAAACTCTCAGGTGACTCATGGGTTCAGTGACTATAGTGGATAAATTGGGAAAGGGTAGAAATGTTTCACCCTTGGGTTAGCCTCTACCCCGACCCCTGCTGCCACCCAACAGGTTAGGGAAGAGTTACTGGCCTCTATAATCCTGTAATCCCAGCTGTGAAGTCCCCAGTGTGTCGCCGTCCTCCGACTGGTCCACATGTCTGGCCTTGGTGGCCTCAGCTTCATCAGGGCGCATGGCAGACTTGGGCAGTTCCTATGAGGATGCCGTTGAGAGGCGATGTGCGTGACTTCCTGTCAGGAGCACAAGCAGGGTTCCCAGGCAGCAAGGAGGCTGCTTTCTGGGGGCGTTCTCCCTGTGCCTGCAGTAGTAAGACCTCCCTGAGCTGAGCCCCGAGGCCTGGCTGGTAGAACAGGACCCCAGCAAGGCCCAAACCCTCAGGTCCCTAGCCGTGCAGAACGGAGATGCTGGCCCTTAAAAGGCTTTTTCAGAAGTGATCTTGGGGACTTTGAAGTCAGAATTCTGCTTCTGCTTCCTCTTCCACCTCTGGCCCTCAGGAGGCGGCCTCACTTATAATTAGGGACAAGCCTGCCGCCTATTTGTGCAATTGTCCCTGCCCCTCGGACCCTGTGATGCTTAAGGAGGATTTGGGGCAGGTTGGCAGCTGCTTCTCTCATTGCTATGGCTGGCACCAGACGAAAGCAACTTAAGGGATAGGTGAAAGGTTCACTTTGATTCTTAGAGGGGAGATAGCCTTTCACAGCGGGAAAGGCACAGGAGTGTGAGGTGGCTGCTCATGGCACTCAGTCAGGAAGCAGAGAGATGTAGCTTCTGCGTAACTCCTCTTCTCCCTTTCCTTCAGTCCTGGGCCCTAGTCCGTGGGCCGTGACTGCCTTTGTTCAGGGGCCTGGGGTGTCTTCACATTCACCCCAAGTAGAAAGTCTTTCCCAGACACACCCAGAGGTTTGTCTCCAAGTGATCCCAGATCCTGTCAGCTTGCCCGGTGGAAGGGAACGCAGCAGGGAGACAATGGGGTCAAGAGGAGGTGGGGTCCCCGACAGGTCTTCTCTCAGTTTCCACCCTGAGAAACAGGGATGTGCAGAGATGTCAGTAAGGTCAAGTCTAGCTTCCGCCCGTCCACAGCCAGGACAGCCTGTACCTCAAGGTCAAGTTTCACCTGAAGACAGTTCCAGGGGGATCCTGTAGCCCAAGGATGGCAGACCAGCCACGCTCCCACCCACGAGGCTCGCTTTTCCTCAGCACACACCCACGAGTCACCATGGTGTGCGCCAAGCACATCCCCTCAGCCCTGCGCTTTTCTCTCCCACAGTCCCTGCCATCAAGACAGAGCCCAGCGACGAGTATGAACCATCTTTGATCTGCAGCCCCGCCCATGGAGGTCTGGGGAGCCAGCCCTATTACCCACAGCACCCAATGCTGGCCGAGTCCCCCTCCTGCCTTGTGGCGACCATGGCCCCCTGCCAACAGTTCCGCTCAGGGCTCTCGTCCCCTGATGCCCGCTACCAGCAGCAGAGCCCTGCAGCTGCCCTCTACCAGAGGAGCAAGAGCCTGAGTCCAGGCCTGCTGGGCTATCAGCAGCCATCCCTCCTGGCAGCACCCTTGGGTCTGGCTGATGCCCACCGCTCTGTGCTAGTGCACGCTGGTTCCCAGGGGCAGGGGCAGGGCTCAGCCAGCCAGCAGGCCTCGCCCGTGATCCACTACTCACCCACCAACCAACAGCTTCGTGGTGGGGGGCAGCAGGAGTCCCAGCATATCATGTACTGTGAAAACTTCGGCCCCGGCTCTGCCAGGCCTGGCCCGCCTCCCATCAGCCCAGCTCAGAGGCTGAACCCAGGCTCCTACCCCACGGTCATCCAGCAACAGACTGCCCCGAGCCAAAGAGCTGCCAAAAACGGACCCCCGGCCAGTGACCAGAAGGAAGCTCTGCCCACGGGAGTGACAGTCAAACAGGAACAGAACCTGGACCAGACCTACCTGGATGACGGTAAGAAGCTGTGCTTGCTCAGGGTCCCTATCCTGGAAGTCGCTGGTGTACCCTGCCACCTCCTATGTCTCATATCTCCATGGTAACCTGAGGGCTGAGAATAAGGTAACCTTTAGTCTCTCTCTCTCTCTCTCTCTCTCTCTCTCTCTCTCTCTCTCTCTCTTTCTCTCTCTCACGCACACACGCACATCTCCCTGTGGGAGCGTGGGGATAGGTGGCGGTAGTCATAGGTGTCCCCTTCCACCACTCAGTAGGAAAGGCCAATGAAGGGAGTTCTGGCCACCGGGGTGTCCCCTGAGGTCATGAACTGGGTCTGTTTCACCGCTTCCATATTCTCCTTCCGCAGTCACATTTAGACAGAGGACAGGAAAGCAGAAAGGAAGGGAGAGGAGCCTCCTTTCTTTCCCACAGAGGAAAAGCACGTTTTATGGCTGTCTTCTGTGCACGGGGAAGGGCAGAGAGTAAGAAGAGAGCACAGCCTTGAAAGGGGCTCTATCAGGACATGAATGGGGGCTGTGCGCAGCTCTGCCGCCCGCTGCCTGGACACAGAGACCATTGATAGACGGTAGCAACGGGCTTCCGCTGCGCTGAGCTCGGCCGTAGGGAGGCGGGGCCAGGAAGAGGATGGAAAAAAGGCTTTGTATGGAGGGTCCCGCCCCCCCATCCCCAGCACATAGCCTGGCCAGAGGCATGGCTGTCAAAGCGGTTGTGACAGGAGTTGTTGGACTCTCAGAGGAAGGTCACACTCCAAGATAAGCAAGGGGCGCCTGAAGTGACTTCTCTTCCCATTGAAGCTCCAGGCAATGAGGAATCTGGGATGAAGGGTTCAGGATTGAGAGGAAATGGCCAAGTGGCCAGCCGCTCCTGTCTGCAGCTCCGGCTCTGGAAGCTTCCAGAACCCCAGGCGTCCCCAGTCTTACTCCATTTCGTGTGGAGGTAGAGGGCTGACCCCACTGGGGGCAAATGAGATTCGTGTCTGGACAGGGCAGGTGCTTCCCAGCAGCCTCTGGGGAAGTGTTGGTTTGGTCTCTGGAAGCAGAGATGTGTTGACCCCTCCCACTCCCACCTTGTCTGTCATCTTGAGTTAAAGACGAATGCTAATCACCTCGGTTATGGAACTGCAGGTATATACTTCAGTGGGGCACGGGTGGTCACCTGTGTCTGCTGCATCCACAGATCTACGGACAGGATGGCTCCTGTCACAGAGGAAGCAGTTGGGCTTGGGGGCCCTGTGAGGCCTCCAAAGGTAGCTTTCTAGACGCGGGCAGGCTCACAGGTGTGTTAGGGTGAGCCCCCATCCCCCAACATGATACAACCCTCAGACATGCAGGGATTTGATGGCTTCTACTGCAGGATTCTTCAGGACCTTCTCTGCAGTGTCTGCCCCCCCCCACCTCACCCCAACATCACCCCGTAATTAGTGAGAATCCTCCTGCTGGAACAGTCTGTGGTTTTAAAAGGTGAAAAGGTTGGGTTGTTGCCGGACATCTCAGAGCCTTGACTGTCCTGGTTGACATTAAAAATCTGAAAGTCCAGGAGGTGCCCTGGCACTTCCTAGACAGCAGAATATTAGACACTCTGAAGGGAGCCATTCCTGTGGTCTTCAGTCCTCCACCACTCCACAGCCCATAGCAGGCCTGGCCTGAAGCCCAGCACTGGTCCTTCAAATGCTATATTCAGGTGTCTCCATTTATGTTTTGTCCTCTCCACCCCCTCCCGGGCCTGAGCCATGTGTCCCCAAGGCTTCAAGGTGTCACTGGCCAGTTTATGTTTGGTGCTTGGCTCACACTGTTCCCAAGGTTCTGTTCAGTGTGGCCTGCTGTGCTCTGAGGTGGCCACAGTTTTGCTCTTGATTACCAAGGCTCTCAGTCCTCCCGGTTCTGCACTGGGGGACAGTCCCACACATCCCTCTGAGGTGCAGGGTTCTGAATTCTATTGTTTCGGCGTTTCCATCTGCCTGACGGTGACTGGGTGTGGCTCCGTCCCTTCTAGTTGTCATTCAGAGGGTTCCTTTCCCCTGAAACCAGAACTGGCCGCCCAGAACATGGCCACGTGCCAGCAGTGTGTGATCTGGGGTCCAGTGGGCACGAGGCCTGGTCTCTGCATAGAGGCAAGCATTGGCCTCAGAAGTTTGCTCTGCCTCTCCACAGCCAGTGTTTCCAAGCTTGGCCCACGAGCAAGCGCCCTACTGTGTGCATCTCTTCTGGGCGGCATCCCTGAATGCTCTTGCCTTTCTGAGCCTGTTCTTCCTTGGGCTGAGAGTTCATCTTCTTTCCCACTCTGAGGGTTAAAGATGCTTACAGAAGTTTCCATGAAACGGAAACGTGACATTCCAGGAACACTGGGTCTCCCTCATCCACCCTTGACATGTGGTCTGTAAACATTGACCTGCATTTTCCTGACTGTGGACGTTTCTGGAACTCATCTCCCTTCCTGATACTGCACTGGGACATTTTAGGCTGCACAGGGCAGCAGGTCCAGCATGAGTCTCCCCCTGTCCCTTCTCCGTCCTCTCCAACTCTCTCTGTCCTCACCCTCTGTCCCTGACCCCTGATCTCTCCCACTGTTCATGCCCAGAGCGCCCAAGTTTTTGCTGCCTGCTTCCTGAGCCAGGCTCTGCTCTGGGCTTTGGGTGGGGCTTTGGGTGGGGCTTTGGGTGGGGCTTTGGGTGGGGCTTTGGGTGGGTGGGATAGGGGCAGTGCACACACTTTCCACGAGGGGCGTTTTTGTTATGTGATTTATCCCTAGGGCATAAGGACAGATATAAGTGTAGATGCCAGTGTCTAAGGGAGTGTATCATGGGGGATGTCAGACAGGTTCAGAGCTGGACGGCAGCCATGGGGCAGGGTGGGCACAGCCCCAGGAGGGTCTGAAGGAAGAGCATTTTGGGGAGTGGGAACAGCAGGTGCTAGTGGCCTTGAGGTCAGAGGTGATCTGCGGACTTTTGGAGAAGTTGGCTCTGATCGCCTTTGAGAAACAAAGGGCAGGAAGGCAACAGTTGGAAGGAGAGAGTCAAGTTCGTGTGTCATCTCCAGGACAACCAAAGGTTTCCAGTCATCTCCCTCAGCTGTGGGTTCTCATCCTTCCATTTCGGGTACTCATGTTCAGCCCCGGCCCAAAATATCGAATGGAAAATTCTGGAAAGAAATTGCTTTACATAGTTTTTCCTTATAATGATCCTTTTGCTGTTGGTGGTCTAGTTTGAAATTAAGCGACTTTCCAGAGCTGCCTGATGATAACACAGAGCATTCGTGGGGACACAGCCAGCTTTGGGGACACAGGGGAATTGTTGACAGCAATTCCCCTGCAGATAGAGATGAAACCAAGCTGAGCACCTTTCCCCAAGCTGGGTCGTTCGAGATGCATCTAAAAGTGCCAAAGTAGGACAAGAGTGTAGGTCACCTCTGCCACTTCCTCAGTGTGAACGCAGGGTGGCTGTGGACTCCGTGCATACTAAGCCATTGGGAGTAAAGCCAAGGGGGACTCAGAAGTGACTGTCACCACCGCTGACTCCTGGGAGTCATGCTGAGGCTGCAGATGAACTGTGGTTTGGGGGTCATCAGGCCAGCTCACCACCAAGCCCACCACAGACTCTGGGGACACGGGCGTGCCCTTGGGCCTTTACCACAGGAAGGAGACTGGGGGCAGAAGGAGCTGGGGCCCAACTCAACAGACACCCTTGATGTCTTTCTCCCTCCTGGGGAGAGGGTGTGGTCTGGGGCTGACGGGAACCTGGAGGTGACCTGTGGGGACAGCCTGCCCTGTGCACACATGTGAGAAAGAGTCTCCTGGTGTGGGAAACGCCCGTTTGAAAGCCGCGTCAGCTCTTGTTCTTCATAGGAAATGCATGGACATAGACATCAGCTGGATAAAAACTGGGTATTTTCCACTCCATTTAAATATTGGACTGTATTATCACCAACCCCAAAATCAAGTGTGCAAGTGGGTCACCCCGAAATCACAGCCTGAATCTTTGCAGAATGCTTTGTGTACAGGACTGGGTGCTGGTTTTGAACGCAGAGCCTTGTGCGTGCCAGGCAAGCAGGCGGTCTTCCACTGAGCTATGGTCCTTTCTACTTTTTACATTGTTTTCTTAGTCACTGAACCATGGGATTCAGGCATCGTAAACAGACTGTGTTTATGTTCCACAGCCCTCTGCTGGCTATGGGGACCTGCAATATGTAAAGGTTTTTTTTTTTTTTTCTCCAATTCTTTTCTTGTAAAGAATTAATCCCAGTGACTCAGGGACGGTATCATTCACCCTGGGAACTTCTGTCCTGGGGACTCTGTTTGTTGCAAACAGATGCTGACCTGTTCCTTACCTTCCGCAGAAGGAGCAGCATACATCCCTGCGTGCAGGCACTGGAGGGTCACTCTCTGTCATGAGCATGGGTGTCTTATACACTTATCCCATGGCGAGCAGGGCCAGTTCTGGCTTCTGAGTCTGAGCTCAGTTGGGGCCCTGTTGGGTCTAGAGGCTCTTTTCTGGTTGGAAGCTGGTTGAGCTTCCTTCCTGGGTGTCTGGCCTCAGTATTCCCACTGTGGCGAAAATGGCTTCCAAGTCTCAAGGTGATTGGAAAAAGAAAAATGGGAGCTTCCCAGAAAGGTGTGTGTGTGTGTGTTTGTGTGTCCATCTGTCCATCCGTCCATCCGTCTGTCTGTCTGTGTGTTTGCGTGTGTACTGTGTGTGTGGAGGTCCGAGGTCATCCTTGGGCACCCATCCTCACCTTCTACCTTACCAGAGACAGGGTCTGTTGTTCTCAGCTGTGTATCTGGGCTACCAGCCTGCAAGCTCCCGGGGAGTTCTTCTGTCTCCGCCTTCCATCTTGCTGCTGGGATGACAGGCATGCAATATTGTCTCCAGTTTACATGGGGCCTGGGGATCTGAACTCAGGCCTTTGTGCTTGTACTGAATGTGTATTCATTACCCACTGAGCCATCCCCTCCTCCCCCACCCCCGGTCCCTATAAGGTCTCTGACGGGGATCCACAAGCACAGTAAGCAGTCAGTCACATCGGTCGGATCCTTCCACCCCACTCCCACCCCAACAGCAGCGGCAGCAGCATTGGTCTTTATCTCAGTATCCTCTGGGCCATGCCGATATCATCAAGAGAAGCTGGGCTTTGAAAAAAAGACCCTTGAGGTTGACTCAGCCTGAATCCCCCTCATCCCGCCAGGCTTCCTCTTGTCAATTCAGAAAAGGCTCCTTAGAAAGTTCCCAGGTTCAGAAAAGCCCCCACCTGTGCATAGACAAACCCACCGAGCTGGCAAGGGCTACTGTTTGCAGGTCACTTACCTGAGCTCCAAGTGGGCCCGAATGTCCCCTATCCCTGCAGTGGCTCAGCTCTGTCCCTCAGCACACCTCCGCCCTACCCCTCCTGACTATTGGGTCACTTAGACCTTCCAGTCTGTTCTCTGCGTGCTCCTGCTGCTGTGCTCCTGCTGCTGTGCTCCTGCTGCCGTGCTCCTGTGATAAAGCTGCCTTCCCACCGCTGCTGCCAGCCTCAGGCAAGCACTGCCTGCCTCTGGGATTCTGCAGGGCAGGTATTTTCAGAGGATGGGCCCTTGGCTTTGGAGGTCAAGAGACACCAAGGCACAGAAAGTCTGTCCCAGAGTGGCTGTCCCCTCAGCCTTTATGCCAGAGTAACAGATCTTCCATGAGCACCCAGCATGGAAAACCAAAATGGCCCTTGCCCCTGAGCACACCAGAGTCTTTCATTACAAGTCACGTGTCTCTGCTGAACAGCTGCCCCCCTCCCGGCTGCTTTCTCAAGGGCAACCACAGTGGGCAAAACGGGTCAGTTTAGCAAGAGGACTGGATAGCTCAGCATTTGGCAAATGTCACAGAGGCCTCCCTGGATACTTCAGTTCCCACTAGGGCAGAGGCAGACGGCCCCCGACGCCCCTCTGACTTGGTGAGCACCCACATGCACTTGGCATCTCACTCCGGTCAGGACAGATGAGACCGCAGCTCCAGGAGAAACTTGGGTACCGCCTCACCTGGTGCTGCAGACCGTAATGGGCCCACATCACCCAGGGCACCCCTAAAGTAATCTTGTGCGTGTATGTAATATATAAATAAGTATTTATTCCCCTCAAATACCTGCTCTAGCTCTAGCATACTGCTCTATGGCAAAGCAAACCACCCAAAAGAAAGTTAGTGGCTGAAGGCTAGGAACTGACTGGCCAGCAGTTAGCTGAATCGTCCTTCTATGCTGTCTCTGTTCTTTTTCCCCCATTAGTAAATAAATCGTGGACATCTAGCCCACGGGGTTCTGCTGTCCCAGGGTGCTAACTCCCACCCCATGCCTCTTTTGTGAAGGGATTGTAGCCTTTTCCCCCTCTGTCGCACAGAGCTGCTGTTTGGGTTTGGCCTTTGGGTTTTATGCTCCTCCATCCTGCTGGACTTGTTTCTTACCCTGGATGCGTTTGACTTGGTTTTAGCACCTGGAGAAGGGCCTGGGTCTTGGGGAATGACTAAACCATCAACTTGGCTCCTTCCCATGGTGTTTTTGACACCTCTTTAATTTTTTATTGATCTGGGGATCCAGTCACCTCGAGACCATTTATAAAGGACTAACTGGGCCTGCTTTGCCCATCCGTCTGTCTGTTCTGTCTGTGGGTGGAGGGGAAGACACTCGGGGTTGGGTGAGAGGGGTGTCTGTTCTGGTCCTTAGCCACAGAGCTTGCCCTCTTGGGCCGATGTCTGTTTTGTCCTCTACACTGCTCTGAAACTAGATCTCTGGGCAGGAAGCAGAGCAGAGAGCCCCGGGTCACGGTGCAGCCAGCGTGGGCATCCAGCGCCTGTCTACAGCAAGACCGCTGCTTGCAGGCACTTTGCACTAAATTGCCTGCTGTGAACTAACAAATAGGTTTCATCTGTGGCCCTGGGATTCTGCTGTCCCAGAAAAGCTGGAAGGACACTCCCTGCCTGATGTTTTTCCAAAGCTCTGCACAAATGGGCATTTTGTTGTATCAACTAATGGTGGTGGGTGCCTGTGAAATGTCCTGCAGCTGGTGCTCACTGCAGAGGCTGGTGCTCACTGCAGAGGCTGGTGCTCACTGCAGAGGCTGGTGCTCACTGCGGAGGCTGGGGCTCACTGCGGAGGCTGGTGCTCACTGCGGAGACTGGTGCTCACTGCAGAGGCTGGTGCTCACTGCAGAGGCTGGTGCTCACTGTGGAGGCTGGGGCTCACTGCGGAGGCTGGTGCTCACTGCGGAGGCTGGTGCTCACTGCAGAGGCTGGTGCTCACTGCAGAGGCTGGTGCTCACTGCGGAGGCTGGTGCTCACTGCAGAGGCTGGTGCTCACAGACTTCTAGGAGTTGATGGGGTCTTTTGAATTCTCAGCTTTATTGGGCACCTAAAAATGAATTAATCCCAAACTGACTAAATAGCTCCCTTCATGTCTTCCCAGCATGTGGATTGGGTTGGAGTCAGTTCTTGCAGTGGAAAGGAATAGCCTGCTGCCATTCCCTGGGCGCAGTTAGCTTGGAGATTTTGCTTGGCCTACCCACAGAGTGTTTTTTTTTTTTTTAATATTTAGATTAGATGCCAGCGCTAAAGAAGCAGGGAATTGTACAGAAAAATGAATTTCCAGGGTCCCTTAGAAAGCAAGGGATCTGGCTACTTAGGCCTGCATTCCAACCCAGCAGCCATCAGGAGTCAGAGTTGAGGCAGGCAGGTCCCAGGCACAGTGGACATGGCCTCTCCTGCATTCACACCCCTGCCCCCGGCAGCACCACCGGCAGCACGGTGGCAGACTGGGGTGTGGGCCACTCAGCAGCAGACCATCTATTGGCCTTCCTGTGCTTGGCTAGCCTTGGTCCCGTTCCCATGGAGACTCACAGGCATTTAATATGAGGTTCCCTTCAGAAACACAATTGATCTTTGTGGTTGCTAAGGCATGACCTGCACAGGTGGGGACCTGGGACAGCTCTCTCAGCCTCGGCCAGCCTGTCTTCTTCTCCCTCGTGCCTGGGGGACCTTTAAGTGGGTAAGACTTTTAAAAGTCTATGTCTGTCTGTCTGTCTGTCTGTCTGTGTCTCTCTCTGTCTCTCTCTCTGTGTATGTGTGTATGCATGTGTATGTGTGTGCACATGTCTATATGTGTACCTCTATGTATATGTGCATGTGTGTATGTTTGTATTTGTGTATGTGCATGTATGTGTGTGCATGTGTGTGCACGTGTGTGCATGTGTATGTGTGTGCATGTCTGTGTACATGTGCATTTGTATCTGTGGAGGTCAGAGGGTCAACACGGAGTCTTCTTGTCACTTGTCACCTTATTGTTTTGAGGCAGTGTCTCTCACTGAGCCTGGAGCCCACTGACCTGGCTGGCCAGTGAACTCCAGGGAATCCACCTATCTTCTCAGGACTGGGATTCCCCGGCAGGTCCCGCAGGTCCTGCAGGTCCCAACTTTTTGCCTGAGTTCTGTCTTGTCACACTTTAGCAGCAGGCCCTTACTGCTGAGCCAGCTCCCAGCCCGTCTTGTTTACTTCTATGATTTCATCCCGGGTTTGCACTGGAATCAGCCTGAGAGTGGCTGCCTGGTTCTAGGTTTGCCTTGCCCCACACTGCCCTGTTGCTTCTCTATCCTAATCAGTCCCCAATGCCTCACAAGCATGAGCTTATCACAGCAGCTATTTAACCATTTTTCTGTGAGAAACAGAAACTTGATGGTCTGTCCTGAGGAATTTCTCCTGGCCTGGTTTCTTTCAGCCTTTTTGGCCTGGTCCTCTGCCTCTGACACCCTGTATGGTAGCGGCCATTTGAGAGGTGTGACAGTCAGACTTCCAAGTATTTGAAAGACTAGTTCACAGGAGGTGGTGCATCCTCACTGGGGGGGGGGGGGTGGTAGGGGGGTGGCTTCACACAGCCTCTGTCCTTGGAGGTTAGGAGCACTTGCTAGGGAATGCCTCTGTCCTTGGAGGTTAGGAGCACTTGCTAGGGAATGCCTCCCCCAACAAACTCCCTGAGTAACTGTGCTGAGTGACCTCTCTGCCCATCTAGCCATTCTTCCTCTCCTGTGAGCTGGAAAACATCTATAAAGGGAAACTTCCCTGGGCCCACAATGGGAGAATTCAGATAGATGGGGACGCTGGATGAATGCCCCAATTCTTCCCCATTATTTACCATTTAAAAAAATCCTGGGTCAGTTTGTTAACATGCTTCCTTGGTGACCAGTTAGGGCTGCTTGTGCGTGACTGATTTGGAGCTATTCTGAACTCACGGCCTTACCATAACTGATGTTTTAAGGTTTGAATGGCTGGTTTGAGCAGGTCTTTTTGTCCCTGTCATCAGTTGGGTCTAAATAAGGACTTCCTACCCTCTCTTCCTGTGTGAAGCAATGTGCCAGAGGCTTCAGGCAGAAAAGAGTTCTATGTGCAGGCTGAGCCTTGCACATTTTACCAGCTATATCAACAATACAAATATTATAAGAACCAAAATTACATAATTACATATGACCTATTGATACAAATTTAAACCAGAGTCATTCTGACCTCTGAGCCCCTCTAATGGTTTAAAGAAGGCTGGCTGTAACCGGCTCAGTCATGTCTCTAAACGAGCCTGGGGTTATGGCTCAGTCAACAGTGTTGGAGACCCTGGGTTTCTGCAATCCCAGCCCTGGTGAGGTGGAGGCAGGAGGATTGTGAGTTCAGCATCATTACTGACTTACATAGGGAGCCCAAGGCTAACCTGAGCTACCTGACCCAGTCTCCAAAAAATGAGAACTTTTTAAAACAAACTTCCTTTTACCATTTACCATTGTCATCCTCAAGCACGGGCAATGTCTAATGATGCAAACTGCAGTGCTCACAGTTTCATGGCTCAGTAAATGCTCGACAGAGATAAAACATTGATAATATAGAGATACTCAAGGATATATACTTTATAGATTACGTGTTAGCTACAGTGTGTATGTGATGTATGTGTCATCCTGGGTCCAAGCGGAGAACCGAGTCTGGCCAGCCTGGTGTCTGGTCACTTTCTATGTCGTCCTGCCCTGCCCTCTCCCTGTGACGTCTCACGCTCCCTAAGAGGTCCTTGTGCTGTATATGATGTTCCGTGGTTTGGGCTTTGCCCCTCACAGGGGGTTCTGCGTGTGGTATTGTCAGTGAGCGGCTGGCTCCGAGTCAGCCATGATGGGACTGAGGCTGCTCATCCGAGTGGCAGCCTACCAGGCCTCTAGAAAGTGTGGTGCCCGAACTCAGCATGTTCTCCTAAGCACGCCCTCACTCCAGGCACGTAGGTAGCACCCTGAATTCCATGCTGGTGGTTTCCTTTTGTTTCTTAACAGTCATCTGAACAGTCTGCTTGGTTTTGGGGCCTGAGAACCCTCCCGGAAAGCAGCCTCTCGATGCAGTTTCCTGGAATTCGTTTTTGCTTTCTGCCTTAGGTGGCTGTGGCGTACCTGTTGCTGCAATTTCCCTCCCCTTTGTCAGCTGTGTAGTATTCTGCTTACTCATCTTGCTGCTGTTTCCAGATGCTTCTCCTTGCTGTCAGAGACAGCACTGTCTGGAATTGCCTTTGCCTCCTGGTATATGTACCCAGAATTCTTTCTCAGGTGAGACCTGCCTATGGAGTTATTTAGGTTGTGGGGTGTGCACGCTGATGTGGTTACCTCACTGACCCAAGTAACTGGCACCTCTCTCCCCTGTCACAGCGGCCCCCGATTCCCCTTTCCGTTTCTTACCACTGGACTTGTATATGTTGGGTTGATGCACATGAGTGCAGGTGCCCACAGGAGCCAGAAGAGGGTGTCAGATTCTCTGGAGATGGAGTTACAGGAGATTATGAGCTGCCCAAAGTGGGTACCAGGAACCAAACTCTGGTCTTCCAGAAGAGCAGTGTATACTCTTAAGCGCGAAGCCATCCCTTCAGCCTAACACCTTTCCATGGTGTGTGGTAAATGATGTCTTTTGATGAACAGTTTTGAGTTCTGTTTAGCTGAATTCTTTTCTGAAAAGTGTGCACTTAATGCGACTCTGGTTAATCTCCTCTACGCTGTCACCCAAAGGCTGAGAGACATGTAGGGCCCCACCGTGTCCTGAAGGGTTAACACTGTTGGGTCTCAGGCTGAGCTTGTGCAGCGCACCAATGGTCCTGAGGTAAAGTTTAAGGGCCATTGAGGGGGTTGGTCTCTCTCCTCTCATATCACGGAGAGACTCCGCCGTGTCACCTTCCAGGCACAGGAACCCGCACACCATCTTGTACAGTTCTACTTGGGCTTGGCATCCAGGGCCATGGTTTTCTGAATTCACTGCTCACAGTCCCATCTGCTGACATATGCAATCTTCCCCATGGGCCTGTGGCCCACGGGGGCTATCAGTGGCGTCCTTACCCCCAAGGCAGGGCTCTCCCTGGGCCTTGGAAGGTTTCCATCTAGCCATTCTACGCTTGTGTCAGCTGACAGGAACTGTTTATGGGCCTTGAGACATGGAGCATTGTGGGAGCTGTGGTGACTTGTTAGACCATTTGTGCGTTTGGGAACCAGCTGGCTGTCTTGTGTCTCCAGGAAGGCAGCTCTTGGGGCCCCAGAACTACACTGAGTGTTAGGGTAACCTTAGAGCATGAACTCCTTAGGAAGGCCGTGTTACTAGCTGTGTGCCTAGGGTCTTGCTCTGAGGTACCAAAAGCCAGGTGTCTGTGCATGCTGGTTTCTGCTGGTATGCCTCAGATGGGACAAATGGGATGACAAATGTCCAAAGATGAGGCCTGCCCAAGACCATGGTTCTCTAGATACTCCAAAGGTGTCTAGACTGGCCAGCCACTCATCTCCAGGGTGACATCTCATCTGCATTCCTGACACACAGTCCTACCTTCTCCTCAGGCCCCTTGATAGAGTTCTAGCTAATTGAAAACATCGCCCATTGGAGGTGCCAGGTTGGCATGGGTCAGAGAGGAGGATGCTGGGATTATGCTCCACAACACTGCCCTGTGTTGGTTAGATCTTACAGACTGGGCATCTCTCTCTGGGGTGCCGCTGAAGGTAGGTGGTTCCTTCACCACCTTGGGGCTTGGTGCAAGCTGCTCTGCCCGCCCCTACCCGGCAGCCCTGGCCTGGTTAGCACCTCTGCCTCTCAGTTGAAATCAGAGGCTCAGAGCTGTTATGTTTACTCATCCTGAGAGCTGGGGACAGTTTGGGACAGGCATTTTTCTCAGAAGCCCCGAGGCCTTGCAAGTAAGTTGTCTGGGTGCTGGCTGCTGCTGGGGCTGGCTTCCCGAGGCCTGTGTTTTGCAGTACTGGGTGATTCAGAATTCTAGTCCACACATGGTCGGCCTGAGGCAGCTGGCGCTCCCTGGGGGCAGGGAAGGCCTGTGGGGACAGGATGTGATCTGTACTTTGGACCCTCCCACTCTGAAGATACAGGTCCTCCCAAGAGGAAGGGCCTTAGAAGCAGAAAGAGGGCCATGTGGATGCAGGATGGATGTAGACCGAGAGTCGGCCATTTTCTGTAGTAGTAGTTTCCATATTACAGATAAGGAAACTGAGGCTTGAGGCTGCGAAAATAGGCTTTTTTTGCCTCAAAGCCTATGACATCATATTGGCTGGGTCTTAGCCACCACCAGTGCCCTCCAAAGCTGGAAGTTGGGAATGCCTGTTGTCACCTTTACAGAGGTGGCCCAGAACAGGGGCCCAGCACACTGGCTATGATCAGGGTCTCCCTGTGATGTTTGTCCTGAGTCCCTTCCCTCTGCACGTGGCCCCGTACTGAGCAGTTGACATCCGCCCTCCTTGAGTCTGATGGACAGCTGCTGAGTAAGGCCCCTAGCTGGAGAGAGCCGGGGGGGGGGGGCGAGGATGCCAGGGGCTGAGAAAGATGGGCAAGGGTGCCCACAAGTAAGGCAGAGCCGATGACACAGCATCTGTGGTCCTGGGCAGACTGGGTAAAGCCTGCCACAGGCTAGCCCTGTGGTCCTGGGTAGAGTGGATAAAGCCTGCCACAGGCTAGCCCTATGGTCCGGGATAGATTGGATAAAGCCTGCCACAGGCTAGCCCTATGGTCCGGGATAGATTGGATAAAGCCTGCCACAGGCTAGCCCTATGGTCCAGGATAGATCGGATAAAGCCTGTCACAGGCTAGCCCTGTGGACTTGAGCAGGCAGTCCCTTAACTTCGAAGCCTGCCAATGAGCGTGGCTCGGGACATCATGGAGGAATTACTTTGGTAAAGCAGGCCTCTTGAGACAGCTGCAGTCACTCAGGTTGTGTAACAAGATCTCACAGCCATCTCTCCCCTCATAGTTCTGGGGCTGAATGCCCAAGATCAGGGCAGCATGGACAGGCACTGCCCTGGGGCTCTGTTTGGCTTACAGCTAAGCCTTCCTGCTTCACTGTGACACAGACATACAGACTGCCCCTGGGGTCTCAGCATGGGACCTAGGGTTCCATGTGCATGCTAGGGAGGGTCTCAGTCCCTCAACTTCATCCCCAGGCTGCAGGGCCCCATCTTCAAATGCCACCACACAAGGGTTAACAGCTCACCATACAAAACAGGGGACCTGAGAGAGTTTGTAGCAAGCTCTCAGGGGGACCTGAGACCCAGCCAACCTGATGTCATAGGCATTGAGGCAAAAAAGTCTGTTTTTGCAGCCACAAGCCTCAGTCTCCTTATCTGTAATATGGAAACCACCGAGTGGACGCACCGTGTGAGGCCATGTCTGAATCAAAGGCAGACGAAGCCTCTGAGGTGTAAGTACCAGGACTGGGCCAATGGCTGTCACTAGAGGAGACTTAGGACACTGTCTAGGCCTTGTGTGACTCCTGTGGGGCTTCTTTCTCGGCAGGTAATGGATCCGGAATGTAGGAGGGAGGCACCTGTGCCTGCAGTAGCCTGTGGTAAAGGGGAGACTTTAAATGCCCAGAACACAGAGCCGATGTGGTAGTGGGAAGCATAGCATAGCCCAGGGGTCTGTGCAGAGGAAGTGGGCTTACCCTGGCATTGGAGGTAGTAACTAAGACTATCGTGTGTGTGTGTGTGTGTGTGTGTGTGTGTGTGTGTGTGTAGGGGACTCAGCTATGAGCAAGTGATGGCACCTGTGGCAGGACATAGATGTATCTAGAAGGTGAATTTATGGGAGGGTCAGAAACTACTCAGTCACTTGGCATATGATATTAAGTCTAGAGGCTGAGTCAGGAGTTGAGGATCCTTATCCACAGACGGGGGACCCTGTGTGATCTGTGATGTGAGGTCAGGGACTTAGGGAGCAGGAGGGGTTTTCTCACTGCCTGTGATCCCACCTGCTACCCCGGAGGGAGGCCTGAGATGCCCTCCTCCAGCCCCAATCCCACCCCGTGCACATGTGCAATCTCAGAAGTCGAGACCTTGACTAAGAATCATGGCTTCCCAGTTAGCTATGTCTTCATCTCATTTGTGGTCACAGCGGCTCTGTGGGTTTGGATGGCTGTTTCCTGAACTCGGGCTCACAGCACCCAGCATCTTGCATCAGCCCCGATGTCAAAGCAGTGAAGACATGGCAGTCCTTGCTTCATAGTCCGTCATCTTGAAGAGCGGGGTGGGCCACGGCGAGCCGGCAGCAGGAGGGAGGAGCTGGCACACTGCTCTGTTCAGCAGCCTTATGCTCTGACTGCTGCAGAAGCCCCTGCGTGGTCACTTGATTGACAGGAGACATTCTGCTGAGCTGGGGGTTAGCGCCCAGCTGAGGGGCGAACTCAGCCTGAGTCTTGACTTGACAGAGAGGCTGCACTTCCTTGTGTTTCTCCCAGGCTCTAAGTTGATGTGTGGTCATCTGCACGTCCTGAGAGCAGGCTCTCTACCTGGCCCCCGGGGTGTGAGCCGTCATTCTGAGCATGCTCTCTCACCCTGCTTCTGTTGCCCTCGGCTCCACCACTCACACACACCCAGCACCTTCCCGCCCATGCTGGGACTTCTACACTGGTGTATCTGTGGCCCGAGGAGTCAGGAGACTCCTCCAAATGATGGATCCTTGACTCTGTGCGTTTCCATGGGAACCACTGTAGCCTAAGTAAATCAGTTCCCCACTGTCTGCTCACAGCGCTCGCTCATGGGTAGGTGTGGAGTGTCCTGTTAGGCTTCTGGCTGCAGTCTTATAGGAGGCCCCTGAATTCTAAGACCCATGGTTTTGGGGAAATAGCCTGAGTAGAATGGAACTCTTTCACGATGCTCTTGATGTCCGTCTCCATATTCCAGGAACTAGCCAGAGCCCTCGCAGGGGTCTGCGGAGCCTACTTCTTCTTGGGACGGGCAGGGAGACAGAATGGTAGTCTTAGTTTGGGGGGGGGTGTTGGTTTTTTTTGGTTTGTTTTTGTTTTTTGTTTTTTTGGGGGATTTTGGATTTTTTTTTTTGTTGTTGTTGTTGTTGTTTTTTTTTTTTTTTTTTTTTTTTTTTTTTTTTTTTTTTTTGAGACAGGGTTTCTCTGTGTAGCCCTGGCTGTCCTGGAACTCACTCTGTAGACCAGGCTGGCCTCGAACTCAGAAATCTGCCTGCCTCTGCCTCCCAGAGTGCTGGGATTACAGGCGTGTGCCACCACCGCCCTGCTAGTCTTAGTTTTCAGAGGATCCCAGACCCCCTTTTCCCCTTCATGAGGAGACTGTAGGTGGCATTGCTAAGCACAGCTCATGCGACAGAGCTGTCCATATTGCTGTTGCACAATTGGGGAAACGGAGGCTCCATGAGAGACCCCATGAGAAGCCACGGTGTTCTCATTCCAGAAGCTTCCAAAAGGTAGTCAGCATCCTTACTCGGGGTAGCCTGAAGGTCTTTCACATTTGGGGAGTCCTAAATGGGAGTCCCTGGGGCTGGCCCCTGGCTGTCAGGCTCTCCAGTTCAGGAGTACAGGGTGAAGGGGTTTTCAGCCTCTGGATCAAACCCCGAAGGGGCTCCTTGGAGCAAGAGCTGGTGTGTAGATACCAGAGAAAGGTTGGTGGGATCTGTAAGGGTGGGGCCATGCCGTGGTTTTGCTGGGGCAAGCCTTCCTTTCTCGGCCTCAACAACTTGGCCTGAGAACAGGGGTTCCAGCAGGTGAGAGGCTGCACTGGGGCTGCCCGCACTTCACCAGCATGGAGGGGTGGGTGGGTGGAGTCAAAGACCAGTCTTGAGTTGTAGGTATCAGACAGAGCGAGGCCCTGCCTCTGGCTTCACGCCTCTGGCTTTCACCAAGAGCAGCTGAGAAATCTTATCACTAACAGGAAGCCCCACCTCAGCTCACACAAACCTCCGCAAGGGGCACTGCCTTTTTTGAGGTACAGGCTCTCCTTCTTTGGGACCAGCTTTTGAGTCCTTAGAGGCAGGGCAGGCAAGTGGGACCTCCGGACTTCAGCACTAAGTGCTTCAGTCTTGAATCCACGTGTGTAATAGCACTTTCCCCTCAGGGCTGCTGAGCTCGGTGTTATGGGGACACACTGAAACCCTTAGTGCGGCATTTCTGACCTGTTTTTCAAGGGAACAGCAAGTGGCGCGGGGGAGATGGGGGTGGCAGGTGGGGACCTACTCTGGAAGCCTAGTTCAGGTAATGACAGTTAGTCTGTCCCAAGGCAGACCTAGGGACATTTGTGGCGAGTGGTAGAAAGGGGACGGCAAGGCCAAGGGTGCCCATCTGCACTTCACACAGAGAGAACAAGGTTGGTGACATGTTGATAATGTGCCGGCCTCACAAACCCTGGGTTTGGCACTACATATAACCAGATACGCTGGTGCAAGCCTGTAATCTAACTGTAGGCAGATCAGAAGTTTGAGGTCATTCTTAGCTACGGATTAGAGGCCAGACTAGGAGACATATGGCCTAGTCTCAAAAGAAAAAAAAAGTAACTTTAAACAGAGACAGAGTATGCTGGGAACGTGGGGAGTCGGGATGGGAGAGGTACCAGTTCTTGAGCCCATGGAGGCAGTTAGAAGGTCCAGACACCGCTTTGAAGCCATGTAAAGTTTGAGCTATACAGAAGACATCCTAAGTGTTGCGTTCAGGGGTGCTGGCCTGGGCTTAAAACTGCTAATGTGGCCACTGGTGGGAGGATTATGTTTTATTACCAAAAGGAATGGCCTGATCATACCTGCTCTGGATGCTGGGAGAGCTATCGTAGAGCAGACAGAGAAAGCCAGCCCCAGGTGCCTCAGGGACTCAGGCACCTCAAACACTGGATAGCAGCCGTCTGTGTCTCAAGAGAGACGGGGAGAGGCAGAGTCCCCACTGCACCCATTCGAGCAAATGGACATAAGCCCTCAGGTCCCAGGGCTGCTGGGAACCAATCTCACCCCATCGGAAGTTCAGGCCTGGCTTATAAATGCTAAAACGAACCTCCCTCCCCTAGGATGAGGCTCCCAGGGAGTCCCAGTTCTCCTTGAGAGTGGATTCCAGTTCAGTAGGGGAAGGGGATCCCCCACTACCTCCTGGAAACAAAAGACCTCAGAGAACCCACAGTTCTTTGCCTCAGAGGGGCCTCACTCAGATCTATATGAACCCTCCAGAGGGGACAGGGAAGGTGGGGACCCTGAATGCATGAGCAGGAGAGAGACCACAACAGCTGGATTTAAAAAAACAAAAACAAAAACAAAGACCCCTGAACAAAGGTTCTGTCCTCTTCAGGGGTCTTCATTGCTCTGGGAGGCAAACGGCTGTGGAGAGAGCAACTTTGGGGAACTTTTTAGGAATGGATGTTTGAACTCTGAGGTGCTATCTCTGGAAGGATGTCACAGTAGATGGGTCCCTCCTGGGATTCTTTTTCTCTAGGCCCTAGAGGAAGCCAGTTTTATTTCTTCTCTGTGACAGGCCCTAGGGACTGGCGGGAAGCCTTCAGTTTTGCTTAGAGGCATGCCCGACCCCTCATCTTGCTGAAGTATTTTGCCTCAGAGACTGCCACCCCCTCTTTTTATAAAATCCCGGTCTCGGTGCTACTGAGCTCAGCGGCTGGGTTCATCCAGGCCTGGCAGTTAAGATAAATCAGAGCCGGCCTGAAACTCTAGCCCAGGGTGAGGTTCTGCCTCGGGTTGTGTCGCTAGAAATAAACAGGAAGCTTGATAGAGTTCAAAGGTAACTTTTCCTTTTCTTCTCAAAAACGGTTTTGCACGTCTCTTTCAGAGTTGCTAGACACACACCTTAGCTGGATACAAAACATATTATGAGACCCAGTGACTGGTCTTTGATCCGAGAAATCAAAGTGAAAGGTAATGATTCTTCTACTTCTCCCTGGGGTCTCGAGCTGTTCAGTCAGGAGTATGTGCCAACCCCAAGGCCCTCTTTGTTTATTGGCCAACAGTCCTTGACACTTCTAGTCCTACTCTCTCGAGGGTGGGACAGCTCCAAGATTCTCAGTCTGTGAGGTGGGGGCGGGGTGGGGTGGACACAGGGGTTTGCATGCTGTCCTGGGGGACCCCTGTACCTGACAGGAGTGGCCTTTAGGGCCAGCCGTTCTAAGACAATGCTATGCAGAGTCAACTTTCTTTCAGGAATGTGGGCTCTGAATTAAGAAGAAGCCCTAGGAAGTTGGCCAGGAAATGTCTCATGGTAGCCATGGCTTAAGGGTTTGGCACTTTAAGTTATTGCTAATGTGCACTGACCTGACCCGTGACCAGGAGCGAGAGTGTGGCTTTCCCAGAGTACACAATGCCCTTGCTTTGCTGTCCCCTCTCTCCACCCAACTTCACAGGCACTGGCCTGTGGGGCTGCATAGAAGGGTCAGGTGGCCGAACAGACTGGCTGGGGCAAGCTTGGTAGGCTTTCTGACAATATAGTCCCCATGGGTTAAGGTGAAAGCTGACTTTCCTGTGCCCTCACTATGTGGTCAGCCAGACTCCACAGCTGGCACTGCTGGGCTTTCTGGGCTGGTGGTTAAGTTGGCACTATTGAGGTGCTGGGCCATGGCCGGCTTCCATTTCTTTTTGTCAGTGAGGGCAACCCCCTTACCTCTCAGGCAAGGTCCGGATGACCTGGAGGAGTCACACTGAAATCCCAGTCAGAGAAGGAGCTGGGTGGTGGTGGGGCACGCCTCTAATCCCAGCAGTGGGGACACAGGGGCCAGCCTGGTCTACAGAATGGGTTTCAGGACAGCCAGGGTTACACAGAGAAACTGTCTTGGAAAACCTAAACAACAAAACCAAAATAGTGAGTAAGAGCCCACAGAGGGGCTGGCAGCTCAGACGCCCACGTCCCCGACGGTGAGGGTTAAAGGTGTCCCAATGCTACAGTGACCCCTTTATGGGAAGACAGGGTATTGTTTATGGGAACAACAGAGATTCAAACTGTTGTGGCTAACAGCATTCACCCTACCAGACAACCCCAGACAAGCATCTGCCATGGCCCAGGAATCAGACTGATAAAAACTGGAGCTACGTTACACTGAGAGCGTCAAGGCCCTCGGGTGCATGGTGCTCCTTGAGCCTGGGAACTTGGTAGACAATCTAACCGCCAGCCTCCCTCTGACCCCTCTGACCCCAGCACTCAGTCTGGCCCTTGACCTATCACGGACACTGTCCTTCCCACTGAGCCTGTATGGATGGTTCTAGAAAGTTATCTAGGGGTCTTAGGCATCCAGAGCCCAAGAAGGGGCGCTAAAAAAAGGTACAAGGACATTTCTGCAGAAAGTCAGTCCTATAACTATGTCCCCAGACCACAGCTCTGGGTTGTGAGTGACAGGAATGCTCAGTCCAGGGCAAGAGCTCTGCCTTGGCACTAGAGAAGACTTCCTCAGGAGCTCCCCCTTCCTGACCTGGGCACAGCTGAGGAGACACTTGCGGGCAGGGGCATTCCAGACCCAGAACACAGCCTCAGGCTTTCTGCCCTGGCTACAGGAGGAGCTCTCTGGCTACCATTTGGCCTGATGGTAGAAAACAGAGATCTGGGATGGAAGCAGTGGAGTCTCCCTGTTCCTTCCCGTAGGTGCCACTCCAGAGTCAGCAGCTAAGGGGGTGAGCTGTAATCAGAACCCCTGAGAGTCCCTTGCCTTGCCTCTCTACATGGGGGTGGCCTTCCGTCTGCAGGCTGAAGTTTTAAGAGCCTGGAGCTCTGTTAAAGACAGGAGGCCAGAGAGAAGATGTTCTGATGAATCTCTCAAACACCTCCATTCTAGCACCTAGAATAACAGCTCTCAGTCTGTGGGTCACGACCCCCACAGGGGTCACAGGTCAGATATCTGCATGTCATTCATAGCAGCATACGATTCATAACAGTAGCAAAATTACAGTTATAAAATAGTGACAGGATAATTTTATGGTTGGGGGTCACCATAACAGGAGGGACTGTATTAAAGGGTCTCGGGATTAGGAAAGTTGAGAGCCACTGTTCTAGAACTTTACCTCTAAACTAACCCAGGCTAATCCCTAAGTAATACTAGTTGAGGTTCTGGCTTCCCCAGACTGATGAACCCCAAAGTAGGCAAAGAAAATTCTTTTACCTCTATGCCATTGGCAAACGATGGTGGCGAGGTTTGATCTAGCCCCAATCCTGTTTTGTCAATAAAGTTTTATTGAGACACATTGATGTTGATTTGCCTATAGCTGTCTCAATAGTTGAGAGAGGGCCCAGCACCCACAAATCTGAAAACAGTACCTAGTCCTTTACCAAATGTATCTGTGGGGCCCTGGCATGGGCCTTTTAATGTCTGTAGCCATTTTTATGGATTCTTGTTCTTAGAGTTTGTAGTGTCTCTTTATATATGAATGGCTGTCAATAATACTGAGAAAATGCAATGATTTTGATGCACTTAAAAATCTGTCCTTCTTTCCTGGTGGCAGTCTCAGGGGTCAGGCTTAAAGTCACACTGAAGTTAGAGACCTGGTCCTCCTCAGTCCTGTCCCTAATTGGGGCTAGCAGCACAATGGTGAGCTGTCCCTCACTGTCCTGTTCTTAGAATTCAGTGCTTTCCAGCAGACCACCTGCTTCAGAAGTGACCCTGACCACTCTAACTTAGAAGATGCTGGGCCTTTTCCTGCACAGAATACAGCAAGGATTCTGAAGCTCCGGACACAAAAAGGGGTGAATACTGAACCTCACAGAGCAATTTATTTGTGGCCAGCCATGAGGGCTTCAGACTGAATGAGTTAACACAGCGGGCTCTGGATTCAAATCTTTGCCAGCCTGCCCAGCATCTGTCCACAGAGTGATTATGTTAATAAGGGCTGAGATGAGAGTTAAAATAGTACCCCCCCCATCCTCAGAAAATCTTAACAATCATTCTTTTGTAGATAAAATTTCTAGGCTAGCAATACCCACCCCGCCAACACAGTTCTACACACCGCACAGTTTGTGAGACATGGATTCCATGCTGGCTTCTGGTGAGGGCAGGAACAGGAAGTGCTGGAACCAGAAGAGATGGGAAGTCAGATACAGACAGTGGGTGGGGCCATGTGGGGACTCACGTCCCAAGGTGGGAAGAGAAAAGCTAGCAGAGGGGAGACATTTGGAGGATTTATGGGATAAGTAACGGGGATCAGACTTCAGAGTCATCCTTAGGGGCCATACTCTGGCGTGGGACCTGAAGTGTCTATCCCCTTTAAAGATTTGTGTCCCCATGCCCTGACTGGGAACTTCCTATGTGCCAGGGACAGGATCCAGCCAGGCACACACAGCAATGGCGAGTTGCCAGGAAGGGAAGGTACAGGAGAGAGAAAAATCACATCCAGCCGGGAGGAGGAGCCTTATGTCTGGGCTGTAGATGGCATGGGCAGAAGACATAAACCTTAGAAGAGGCAGGGATGGCATCAGCCTGGTGGGGGACCAGAGGCTTCTGGTGGCGTGAACCGGAAAGATGGAAGCTGGGGCCATGCTTAGACAGTGGCAGAAAGTGACACCATAAAGGGACAGACCCCAGGGTCCTAAGAGGGACTCTGGAAAGAGGGTAGAGGATTGGCCCAGAGCAGGAGTTTTAGAAATAGGAGACTTCAATCATGAAGGAGAGGGTGAGGAAGGTGGACAGAAGACAGAGGAAGGTGTTGGTGGCAAAGCCAAGTTGAGGACTCTCCTTCCCAACGGGAAGATGAAGGGCAGAAAGTCAGTTGTAGTAGGCATCATGGACTCCATTCAAAGGGCTGTCCCTTGCCCTAGTGGACCACAAGGGGACACCTGGATGGAGAGATTGAGCTGAGCCCCTCAGAACTCGGAGCCCAGGTTTTTAGCCTGACGTAGAACAACCAGATGTAACTGCCATCATCTGGTTGGTATGTGTTCTAGAATGTTCTTGCCTGCAGCCAGGGGGACAAGTAGGATTTTAGAAAGGTTAGCACCAGAGAGGTTGCAGGAAGTACTTCAATTTGATAGCAACCTCACTCACCTGCCCTCAATGTTAAAGGCCTGAAATGGGAATCACTTCAGATATTCTAGATGGTCGTTGGCAGGTAGCTTCCTGCTGGTAGGAAACACATCACCTCAAGGGAAGGCAACACCACCTCTCTCTGGCTGACAGAGGTTATCCAGCCTTCTCCTGGAGGTCCCTGCTCCTCTGAGGGAGCAGACCTTCGGTGAGGACCCGTGGTTCCCAAAGTGATGCCTATCAGCTATTTTTAGCAAACCTGGGCTGTGGGGCCACCAATTCACTGGGCCCTGGCAGTCATGCAAGGGGCAGAACTGGGGTTGGCATCCTGCATTTCGATTCCCATTTGGGGCCCCCAAGGAGTGAGCTGGTACCTGGAACGCAGCACTATAGTACCCACCCACCCACATGGTCTAGTCAGCTAACCATGAGTCCAGCCCCCGAGTCCTGTTAACAGAGCTATTTAATATCTTGGAAACGTTTGTCACACTAAGGTTTCAGAGTTCATTCTTGAACATACCCGACACACCTGGCGACCTGTTCTGCAAGCCCCCACCTGTTCTATCCTGGGCACTGCAGCCATTGATTGATGATATCTTCCCTCTCACAGCATGAGGAAATAGTAATATTTATGGATCCAGTTTATAGGTTGTGAAACTGAGGCATGTAATGGGTTATATCAGTAAAGCCAGGCTTGCAATCGAGTTATATCAGAAGTGGTATTGTGACCCCTGTGGACTCTGACTCCAGCAGGTACTTAAGGAACATTGAGCTCAGCCCCGCCTTCCCAAGCAAAGCGTGGAGGGTCCAGGGTGCTCCTGACTATAACTGCTCACAGCTGTCCAGTGCCGTGCACCAGGCTCAGTGCTGTTATCTACCTCATAGCTAACATCCTCACAGCAACTCCTATAAATCCACAGTGGTGCATGCCTACAATCCCAGCATGTGCTAGACAGAGGCAGGAGGATTGCCCATCAGTTCAGGGCCGGCATCATGAGTGCTTAGAATACGTGTCAAGGACCTATCTCGCCCCCCCCCCCCGCAAAGAAAATTAAAAACAAAAGCAGCCATGAGATGGCTCAGTGGATGCAGCCAGGCTGGGTGGCCCACGTCTTGGGAGGAGTGGACAGCCATCCGAGGGTTGTCCTCTGGGCTCTACTCACAGGCCATGACACGTCCTTTACCTCACCCCGGCGCACAAGATAAATGTCAGAGAGAAAACAGAACGATGGTAAAGGACCGTGCTGTTGTGAGTCTCACTGTAGAGACAGGGAGCCTGGGTCACAGACCAGCGGAGGCACAGGGCCAGTTCTGCTCAGAGACAAACCTGGATTAGCCTGCCCTTTAAAACCGTACCTATCCGCATCCCTGTTGGCTTGGTGTCACAGACGCACTGAGGCAAGAGCCTCCCAGAAGAGAGCACCTCAGACCTCATAGGGCCCGGAATGAGGAACGTCTCTGGCAGCTTCTCTGCCTTCGATGCCGTTTCAATCTCAAACACTCAGAAAACAGCTCAGATGAGAAACTGAGGCAGTTGTGGGGAAGGAATCTCCTTCCCATCCTTGCTTGGCTCAGTTGACAAAATGGCCTCAAAGATGTACATTTGCTCTGGGGACTGGCTGTGCAGCCTCCTGTATGTGCTGGGGATGCCAGTGACTCATCTCGGGGATGCTAGGGGAAGTCTTTGGCCAGACCCTCTGCGCTAGGATCTCCACACCCCAGTTCCGTAACTCACACCACAGAGGAGCTGCCCAGTTGGCACAGGCTAGATCCGTGCCAGGGGTTGGCACCATGCCTGCAATTCCTGTTAGAACCACGTATTGTCAAGGAAAGGAGATTGGTTCCCAATCCCCTCTGAGGACCCCTCTACTCCAGGAGACTTGAAGCATAATCTTTGAGCAGCGGAGGACCCCTGGTTGTGCTGATAAAAAAAATAAATAAAAATTTTACTTAAGTGGTCAGCCAGTTAGCTATGACTATTGAACCCCCACCCCTCACCCCCTCTGATTTTTTTAATGGCCCTGAATTTTGGGATGTAAGGGGTTTTGTTTTCTCATCAGATGTAATAGGATCACATGCTAGGTGCCTTGAGAACACAGTAATCACAGAAGCAGTTTGGTAGACCCACAGTGGCTTAAGCATGTTAACTAAAGGACAGAAAGAGAGAGAGCTGAATACATCACCACATGAACCAGCAGCTGGGGGACTTGGGTGGGGCAGTGGTACGTCATTGCGTCATTGTGTAGGTAGACATTTGTATTAAAATGGCTAAACGAGCGTCACAAGGAAAGACGCACAAAGTAGTATCTAATTGGACGCCTGGTTTGGGTGTCATCTCATGTCTTTTTTAAAATTCTCTCCCTGCCTCTTCTAGTTAATGAAATCATCAGGAAGGAGTTTTCAGGACCTCCCTCCCGAAATCAGACCTAGAAACCAACCTGATCACGCGACGCCTTCTACTTTGGACCGCTTCTGTCTCCTCCTGCCGCCTCTGACTGGAACACTGCGTATGCGCACAGTGCAGGCAGTTGGTGTCGGAGCCTGGGAGCCTGCTGCTGCCTCGCATAGAGCATCTTCGCCGATGTCCACGGTGACTGGACTGGACGCAAAAAAAGCAACTGCCTGCTGATCAAAGCCTCCTTCTCAACTCACCAGGATGCTGAGCCTGAGACGCCCTGCTGGGGCTGCGCTGGCGGAGAGCTGGAGGAACTGAGATAGCCCACAGACATGGGTCTACAGACAGTGTAACCAAAAGAGCAAGACCCCAGAGTCCAGCTTCTGGGCTCCAGAATCCCAGATCTCTGTGGGAGCTGAAACCGGACGCTCACCTACGCACCAGCTGGGCCCTAGCAAAGCTCATTTTGAATTTTCTCTTTCCAAAGCCAAACTGCCTTGCCCTTGACGGAACCACCTATCCCAACTTCTCAGCCTTAAGTTATAACACATGTCCGTGTTTGCTAGCTTCTGGGCCCTTGTGTTTTCCTCTGCTTCAAAGAGCCAACCCAAGGAGGCTGCGGGCTGAGAGCTCTCCCTGCCAGCCACTCCCTAACCCTGCTGCCTGCACCAGACCTCTGGTGGGATCCCACCCAGGCTGCCTGTAAGTTCTCCTCCCCACTTCCTCCACCCAGAAGTCGGGAGAACCTTCTGGGTCCTTGCATTGACTGTTAAGGAGCTAAAACCACCAAACCCAGTCAAAATCTACAGGTGTCTGTCAGGACTGCCACCAAACAGAACAAAGGGGCTGAAATCGCCCTCTGCCCTAAACTCAAAGCAGGAAAGTGCTGGCTTCGCCCCAGTTTATTAATTTTTTTTAACCCGAATTCATTTAAAGCCTCCATAGACTCCAAAACGCTGTTGCATGAGCTGTTACTCGGGCGGATCCACCTCAGCGTATGCCTTAGTGTGATCATCATTAGTGAGGCCAGGTTGTGTGTCCTGTGGGATTCTCCACACACCCTGCCTGCTTCAGGCGGTCCTCCACGGTCTTCCTCCCCGGGTGCAGTTTTCTTCTTCCAACCGATTTCTCCCGAGCATGTGAGCAAGACCGCCTTCTCCCTTCGCCTTCATCCCAGATGTCCCGGTTGGGCATCTTTTTAAAGCGATTTTCTCAGCTTTGTCTGCTAGGCAGAGGACCCAAGAAGCAAGCCACAGTGGCTAAACACCCACGGTTGGTTTCTTACATCCTGGCCTTCCTGTCAAGGCCATCTGAAAGTAAGCCTCGGGAGCTGGGCCAGCTGTGGCCGGTTCTCCAGACGAGAGACCCCGTGCCCAGGGTTCGTCTTGGGCGTGAGAAGTGTGGCTTTGTGAAGTGTGACTTTGTGGTCACTACCTAGTGTGTCTCTCCCCTAGCAACAGGGCTGGGCTTTCCCTTCACCGACCCCATGCGTAGATCTGAGCAGAATTCTCTCTTGAACCCAGAATGTCCGCAAGAAGACAAGCACTAAGCCTCTGTGATTCTAAGTACTTCCTGCTAAACAAGGAACTTTCTGCCGGCCCTTTCGGGACAGGAGCTTCTGACTGTAGCGATGCCGGCTTCTCTGGGGAAGGGTGATGAGGGTTCAGTGAGTGATTAGTTCGCACTTGCCCTGGCTGAGAGCCACGTTTTGCACATGAGGGAATCGGGCCCTTCCTCAGATATCTCCAAGTTTTACCCAAGTGCCTTCCTGTAATTGTAGTCAGTGGCTCAGTTACACTGTCCACAGGGTGACAAAGGGCTAACTCATTTCCCATTGGTCTTCGTGTCAGCAAAGGGGTTCCTGGTAGCTCAGAATCCTACACCTTCGTGTGTGTGTGTGTGTGTGTGTGTGTGTGTGTGTGTACATGTGTACAATGCTCTTCCCTTTAAACTATCTTAGCGGGATAGTCTCAAAAACGTGCTGATAAACAAATATTCTAAATAGCCAAGGAGAGAAAGCAGTATCTGTTACCAGACAATAGGCCGGAGAAGGTGTATGAGCGGCAGATAGTGATTGGGAAGGTTTGGTCAGTGCCAGACTCCAGGGGGAGACTTCGTTGGGAGTGACTGCTTCTTAGCCATTTCCAGGATAGGTAGACGCAGTCTGATCTTAGCGAATGAGAAAAGATGTCCGAGCAGTGAAGATGAGTGTACCGCACGTGGGTCAGATGGGTGGAAGCGGAAGTGTGTTCCTTGCTAAATCACCATGGTGACATTAGGGTAGCACGCCGACAGTTCCGTGTTGCTAATCGTGGCACTTTCTCTTGAAAGTCCACAGATCTTCCTGATTGTACAAAGATGCCACTACTGGGGACTATATCTATCTGCCCAGATTAGTGTGGTATTAAATTTTATTTTCTTATTTGTATTTTAATGCTTTTTATCTGCCCTTAAAATATCTCACCTTTGTTGGAGTTAGAACATATTTATAAATGGTCAGATGTCTTTTTAAGGGTCTTTTTAAAAAAAAATCTATATCTTCATTTTCTGTAAGAGAAATGGTATATTCCTGAGTGTTTTTTTTTTCCATTCCGGAAAACAAATCCAAAGACTCACCTTGGGTCCTATCAGGACCTTGGGATGGGAGGGGACGGGACTTTGTAGGAGAGAACATCTTTTTCTAACTTGAGAAAGAGGCCTACTCCTTCAGCCTCAAGCCAGGGCTGTCCCTGAGAATTGTACAGGAAAGGTTTAGTTGGTGGTTGTTTTAAAGCCACAGAACTCTTGTCTTTCCACGGACAAGACCCTACAGGTAGGCCGATGTTGGCAGAACCAACCATGTGGAGTCCTCACAGATAACAGATGTGGGGCACCCCAGGAACGGCCAGCCAACTTTTCTCCAGCACATGGCAGCCACGGACGAAGGGAGCGGTCGCCTCCCAAGACCTGGGATAGCTTGTTCACGCAAAGTAGCCTGCTCATCCGTCATCCATCACCACTAGCCGTGGCCAGCCGCCAGTGGCACTGTCACCCAGGGAGGCCGGCAGCCAATGTGTTTTAATTATCACTTGGAACCTATGGGAGGCTGAGTTGGTTTATCTTTGCACCCCAGGGCTCAGCGTTGACAGACCATGGGGGGCGGGGCTACTTGACAACTGTGTTCATTTGGGGCTTCAGAAAAGACACAGAGGTGGCCAGGCCGGGGGCGAGTATTCCTGAACTCTTTGCTGTCAGGGAAGCCTAGAGGAACTTGACACAGCCTCACCACTGGTGTCTCCCAAGCTTGGCTATCAACCTTCACGGATCCAAACCAGCCAGCTGCAGAGCGAGAGACTTCCCTGCTGTCCACCCAGATGCTTACACAAGACACCATCACCTTCAGCATCACCTTCAGCATCACCTTCACCTAGGATCATCTCACCTGTGCCTTAACATCCGGCCTTCATCCTTGTCTTAGTCCAGTTTGTTTACAGCTAACTCTGATGACGGGCCAGGAGTGGTGCTTCCCTGAGCAGGCCCCTCTGAGATCACAGTGAAGTCTTGGGAACTGGAGTCAAAAGTGTTAATGTTAACACAGCCCCGGGGGCAAATGAGAATGAATGTCCCTGCCCTGGCCTCTCAGGCTTTAGATGGACTGGGTGTGGGCAGTGCTGTGCTATGTGAGTAGGAGCCCCAGTATTCTGGTTGTCCAGAGCATTGTGTGGGAGCATCCTAGACATCAGGGAACCCCTGTCCCCCTGTCATTTCTCAGCCCTCACAGGAGCCTCACAATCTCCTGGTTCTGGGAGCTCGCTCCAGCGGGGCCTGAAGACTGGGGTTTGGGAAAATCTCCACGGTCTGAGGAGCCGGAATATTATCACATTCCTATGCAAAACAATTTTAATCTCCAGTTTCATGCGGTTTATTTTTGCTATATGTAAAGTATTTTTATACGGCTTATATGATGACAGCTTAGCAATAAACAGTTGAGAGCAACTTTAACTTGGGTGTGGCTGCTTCTCTGGGAGAAGGGGTAGAGTGGCCTTAGATGTGGGTTGGGACAGCAAGGGAGGTTTTTGTTTGTGTGTATAGGGTATAAGCTCAGGAGGAGTCTGCTGGCCCTGTGTGGTAGGAACGCTGGCTCCCAAGGCTTGCCCAAGTGACAGTCACAAGGTCAACTCGGATCTGCCCCATCCTCCCCATCCTCCCCATCCTCCCCATGCTCCCCATCCTCCCCATCCAGGCTCTGCTCTGCTCCGCCCCAGTCCTCTTTTTAGGGTCACAGGCACAGATTTATGAGTCAGCCTTGGGCCAACTTCCGGGAAGTCTCTCAGTACCTGAAGTCATTTGGAAACAGTCAGATGAGGGATGAGGGCTTTCTGTTTGATCATCTAACAAAAATTACTGCAGGGTATCATCGTCAAAGCTAAAACATATTCCAGAAAGTTCCAGGACTTGCTAGCTGCCTTCCTCCTCAGAATGGCTTTTCTCCTTTCAGAGTTAAAGTGCCCAAGAAAGGTGGAAGGAATCTTAGTATTACTCAAACGTCATCCACCCTTGAGAGCTGTGCTCTGAAGTCCTGGGGCCTGTACCTCAGAGACTCCCTCTACCCAACCATGATCTGCCCTTGGGATGTTCTGGACCTCACCTCCACCCCTTCCGATGCCTGTGACCAACAGGCCCATGTGGACAAGTGTGCCAAGCCCCGACACGGAGTTGCATGATGGCTGCAAACATCTACCCTGAGAGGTCTCAGGCCCCTTCAGCGACTCCCATCAGAAGCCCTCAAAGAGCCCCTCAGCCGAGAGGGTCCAGATTCCAGAAGTTTTCTGGTAAGCACATGGCTTCAGTCGTTGGTGTGGCTGCCACTGAACACAAGCTCTCCAGAATGAATCATATGGCTTGGGTGTGTAGGAAAAGCCCCCACCTCCACCGCCACACACCCAGCACCTGCCCAGCAGCACCCCCCCTCAAGCTGGCTGTGTCCCCTTACAATGTCTGCTGTATCCGTGTCTTTTCCCCACTTCTGAAGTCCTTCCATGTCTTTCCGGAAGGCCAGCATTAGCAGCCAAAGACAGGGAGAAGACTACACCCACTCAAAATAGATATCTTTAACATCGATATAGATATCTATAACATGCAAGCTTTCCTGGCAAACATAAATTTGACCCATTCCTCAGTTTCCCCTGACGCAAAACAAGAACAATACTCGCCACCTTTTCCAAGTACCAGGACCCTGAGAGACACTGGCTTATGTCTGCTGTCAGTTCCCTAGAGCATCACTCCACAGACGCTGGGCTTCATCTCTGAGTCCTGCAGAGAGCTCATTTGCCATGAGATCTGGAAAAACATTAGAGGTTTGGGTTTGTTTGGTTTTTAGCTAGACCCTAAGAGCCGGAAATGAGTCTGTCCATTTTTCAAACCTCCGTGGATGTACAGGAAGCACACACTGGAGCCCCTGGGGTGACAGCAGTCTGGTGAGGTCCCTATCCACTGCAGCAGCAGCTCTACAGCAGGGGAGGGGGTGTGACTCTGGACCGGTGACAAGTTGGAGCTTCAGAAGGTTTCGGGGAGAAAGTAGGACAGACACCGGCTGGGGTCATAAACCAGAAGGAAGCACAGAACCAGGCTGAAACTCAAACAGCAAGAAGATGGAACCACAAGAACCGTTAGTAATTGAAAGTGAAGGCCGCAGCCAGGAGGAGGCAGAGGGGACCGGCCTGTAACCCTCATGACATGTTGTGGTACGAACATGAAGTCTGGACAGAACTTTCCCTCTCTGAGCCCACCTGCCCCACCTCCTGGTAGCACTCAGAAGTGGGGTTGTGTGTCCACGGCCCAACCAAGAGGAATAGCCGAGGAGGCTGCCCAGCCCGCCTTCTTCCTGAAGTTCTTTTCCCTCAGAAACTGAACAGTGTATCACGACACTCAAACATGCCGCAGGGACCATACTGTCTGAACCTTAGCCAGATTTTGAGGTGGGATGGTAAACCACAACCTCTATGACACGTTTGCCAGGTTCCCCCAAGAGCCCCACCAGAAGCAGTGTAGACCCACAAGATTCTGTTTCGGGGCCTCTGCTCCTAGTGACACACAGCCGCAAAGGCCAGGCTTCCCAGGACCACTTTGGACAGGGCTGTACAGACCCCTTTGGAAGATTCCAGATGTGGATACATCTGTATGACTTCACTGTGCCAGCCACGGGGCATTTCTAGTTAACATGCCTGAGATTCCCTGGTTTCTGGTCTCCACCCCTCTCTTCACCATCCAAACAGCTGCTTAAGAGACAATATGGCAGTCACCCTGAGCCCCCCACTGCCCCATTTCCCACAAATCAGCAAGTTCTGCAGGCTCTGTCTCTGAAGTGTGTGTTGCCTTCTCCCTCAGTGCCCAGAGACCTCCCCTCATCTGCCTGCATGACAGGGTGGCTCCTCCAGTCTCCCCAACATTTTCCTGCCCACAGCAGAGCCAGGACAAGTTTCAAGACACCCCGGATCCCTTTCTGCCTCTAGGCAAAGCACCTCCTGGGTCTTAGCATGTAGATCTGGAGTCCGCCCGGGCCACAGGCTCAGCGTCTCCCCTCCTCCCAATCTCCACTCACAGAGCTTGCCTCCCTTGCTCTCAGACCACATCTCCCAGTTCTGGTTCTCCTTTCTTAGTACCAGAAGTGCTCCCTTCCAAATTCCGGAAGTGCTCCTGGCTCTTCCCCCCCAAGGGCAACGTACCACATCAGGAGCACCCCGCATTCTGAGCCAGGCAGTGCTGATATTAGATGTCAGCTTGCTTACTGACTGTTTTCATCTTGTGGGTCCCAGGAGAGGAGGGCAGGCAGTGCTTGCCTAGGCTCAGTCAGGGCTAGGCCAGCACTCAGTGGGCTAGCCCAGCACACAGTAGGCTATCATCAGTACATGGAGGTTAAGGGGTGAATAAACAGACATCATAACCAGCTTTGACATACGTACACAAGAGGCAGACAGCCACAGAAAAATTAATCACTTCCTAATATCGAGCCCATTTTTCAAAACCAAACAATGATCTCAAGAGAGGCCTTCCCTCTGCCCCATGGGGCTTGGTGTGTTCATTTCTGGTTACACAGCGGTTGTTTTCTGGCCAGAGCCAGCTCCCTTCACTGCAGAAAGCAATAAGGACGTGACTCCCTCCGGTCCCCAAGCTGCCAGGCCGTCCGTCATCTGCTGCCTCCCGGCAGCCCGCAGTCACCTGTGGCCCTCCTGCCTGTAAAGAGCTCTCTGGTACAGTTCAATGGCTCCTGGGGGACAGGTAAAGGAAGGGCGGGCAGCCAGCTGCTGTTTACTAGACAAAAGCGAAACTGGAACTTCCCAGGGGGTGTGATTGAGAAGGTGAGAGATGCGGCCCGCTGTGGGGACTCCACAGCGCCCACTGCAGGCCGCGTGACGACACCGCAGCCTGGCCCTCAAACCCCAGGGCTCCCAGAAAGGCAGGCTCTCAGTTACCAGTTCACATATGATCATACCCTTCACATATGATCAGTGGCCCCCAGGGCCTCTGAGACCAAAGATGTCTTCTTCTTCTTCTTTTTTTTTTTCGTTTTTTTTTTTTGGATTTGGTTTTTTCAAGACAGGGTACAAAGATGTCTTCTGCATAACCCTGGCCTTCCTGAGACCCACCCTGCAGAGACTTAAGTTGGGATCCTGAACACTATAGCCTCCGTCTCCCAAGGCTCATGGTCTTGCCCCATTGTTTTGATTTTTATGCTTCTCATAGGCGGTCAAGTCCTCCCTTCCCCCTCCCCCCACCTCCTACCCCCCACCCCGTCTTTCATGAGTCTCTGAGACCCTACTGCCTGTACTTTTTCCTTCCTAAAATGCTGCTTGTCTTCTGCCTCCTACAACCCATGGTAAGAAGACCCCACACTCTCCTCCGAGACCCAGTGGCAGCCAAGCCTGCCCCGCCCCGCCCCAATCCTCTCTGGACTCTACAGGCCTTGGGGACAGTCTTAGACAATGTAGTGCTGCTTGAAGTGTCAATTTACAGTCACAGTCCTGGGGATCAGAAGTCTGAAGTGAGGTTTGTGGAGAGGCTCAGCAGGCTGAGGTCCTCCCTGAGGCTCCAGAAAGGACCCTTAGGGAATAAGACAGCTGCCCTTGGAACAGGGCCCCCCAGGTGACTCTGTAGTCTAAGCCAGCAACGCGCCTCAACAGTTGGTCTCCATGAGCTTCCTTTGGCTGATAGTCTTATAGTCACACCTGGGCAGCCTGGGTCACACAGAGCACACCTGGGCAGCCTGGGTCACACAGGGCACACCTGGGCAGCCTGGGTCACACGGAGCATACCTGGGCAGCCTGGGTCACGTGCCCTCCCCAAATCACCTGTGATCAGTGGTCACACTTACCATCTCTTGCTGTGGAAGATCCATGGGTTTCTGGAACTATGGGGACATCTTTCGGGAGGTCTCTGCCAACTCAGAAGTGGCTGGGGACTCCCAGGGCTGGTGTGTGTGTGTGTGTGTGTGTGTGTGTGTGTTCCTTTCTAGTCTGCAGGTTGTGATTCTCACCTGAGTACCTTTTCCAATTCTGCTCCTACTTGATCCTTGGTGAGTCCACCATCAGAGAGGTGGGTCCCTCCGTGGCTCTCCTATACCCTGACTGTTTTTCAACTTCCTCTTATCCAGAATGTCTATGCTCTGAAGAGAACACTGAGGTCTCTCAGTTCAGGGCACACCAATCACCTTGGAGCCTTCATGAAATACTACTAAATCCTCTGACGTCGGGAGGAGGTCTGAAGAGGCCAGAGGACCTTCCAACAAGGTCCCAGGTGACATCTTAAATGCAAGCTCTGACGTCACTCAGCAAGGAGCTGCCATCTTCAATGGAGCCTCAGCTCCTCACAGAGTTCTCTCTAGCATCCAAATCTGCACACTCCTGGGGCCTGTGATGCTCCGACCCTCCACTGTCCCTACCTCAGTGCCTCCCTGAACTTCTGCTTCTCCCAGCAGGAACTGGGGCTTCAAGGCTGTCACATGACCCCAGCTGCTTAAGTCTCCCACTGCGCTGAGCTTCCTGCCCCACATCCCCGAAGCTACAAAGAAGCTTCAAACTGCGAATGCCTGTCCTGGGCTGCAAAACTACAGATACTCCTCTGCTCTGGATTCTTCTAGAGGCTCTTCCCTTCCCCTCCCTTGCCCTCCCTTTCTCTCCCCTCCCCTCCCTTCCCCTCTTCTCCCCTCCCCTTTACAACCTCACTCTTTCTCCACCCTCTTCCAACCCCCTCCTGCAACCCTCCCATCCTCTCACCTCAGAGGACAAGCAAGCAGCTCCTGAGACCTTCTAAAGCAGTGTGTTTGTAACCCCTTAACTGCTTTGTTGCCTTTGTGCAAAGCACCACCTGCTGCCACGCCCACACGCTCCAACTTATTCTGTTCTTTTTGGGCTAGCACAGTCTCACCACCCAGGCCAATCTCAATCACTGTGTAGCTAAGGATGACTTTGAACTCCTGATCCTCTTGCCTTCAGTTCTGGGATTACAGACATGGGGCACCACACCTGTTTATACCGTCTAGGGATCAAACTAGTGGGGGGAAGGGGGCTTCATGTACTCGAGGCAAGCACTGGCCAGCTAGGCCACACCCACAGCCGCCAGTCGCCCTGTTGTTGCACAGTTAATATTTGACTGGGTTGGCTGCTTCACTGAGCACGCACATGGATGTTAAAGGAAATAAGTTTGTGGCGGACTGTCTTTAGAGTGGGTTCCCGGGACTGCTTAAGATGTTGGTGTCCACAGAGGAGAGGCAGAGGGAGAGGTGAAGAGGGCAGTGGGGGGGGGGGGAGAGTAAGAGCAAAATGTAATGACGAGTTAAAGAAAAAAGCATGTGTGAAAAATGTCACAATGAAACTCATTACTTTATAGGATTACCTAAAAAAAAATCAAACAAAAACAAACAAAAGACAGCTGCTGAAGACCATCGTGACTGTCCCCCAGGGACAGCAGAGACAGCCTGACCCAGAGTGCTTGGTTTCTGTGACCCTTTGGAGTAGAATGTGGTTCAGGACTAATGTTGGAGATGCCAAGCTTTGTAATGTCAAACCAGACGTCCTTCACAGAGGACCAGCACGCTGTGAGCCGCTACCCCCACTGGCCGGTCTGAAGCTGACCCACAGTTTGTAAGGGAAGGACAGTCAGGCTCACCAGTAATCCAAATACACTTACTGCATCCCCACCCCTCGAATGCTCCTGTTGTAGCCCCGCCCCCTGAATGCACCAGCTGTAGCCTCGCCCCCTGAATGCACCAGCTGTAGCCCCGCCCCCTGAATGCACCAGCTGTAGCCCTGCCCCCTGAATGCACCAGCTGTAGCCCCGCCCCCTGAATCACCAGCTGTAGCCCCGCCTCCTGAATACACCTGTTGTAGCTCCGCCCTCTGAATGCACCTGCTCTAACCATGCCTCTTGCATTCATAGCCATGATCACTTTTATCTTGAGAGTTCAGACATCTACAGTGTCCCTCAGCTCATGAGTTCAGAGGTGAGGGTCTCTTGTGTGTCAGGGGATGCTACTATGCCCCAAACACAAGTCCAGATGCATCTATTCACGCATGGCGCGGATACTAATTATAATCATGTGCCCAGAGCAGGTGTTTGGGCGCAGCTGTGGGGATAGTCATTGTGCCCAGGAAGTACAGGAGGCACGGAGACAAGCAGCAGGTGCCATGGAAGAAGGAGCCGCGGGGGTGACTGGTCAGGGAGGGTACAGCTGCCACCAGCCTCTGCCTGGTCTACGATCCTGTCACTGAGGCTTATAGACAGCCTGAAGTGGATGCCTTTCTCACTATCCAGGTGAGCAGGTGGCTCAGGGGACACACCCATGACCACACAGCTAGCTGAGAGGTGTCACCAAATTCTCTGTGCCACCTCCTCACCCTGACCACTCCAGGGAATATAGAGCCAGCCATTAGAGGGAGTGGCCCAGGAGTCCCAGATATCCTTACTGTCTACCTGAAGCACAACCAGGGGCTTTCTTTACAAGCACATGAGAGCCAGGAGGAGGATGCTGTGTGTGGAGGCACAGGCCTGTCATCCCACCCCCTCGGAGGCAAAGGCAGGAGGATTGGAAGTTCAAAGCCAACCCGAACAACAGAGTGAAATCAAGACCATCACGGGAGACCTAGTGAGACCCTATCTCAAAATAAAAAATGCTAAAAGGATTTGGCTCGTTAGCTCGGTGGTAGAGTATTTGCTTAGCGTGTGCTCGGTTCAAGGCTGTATCCCCCACACCTCCACTCCCACACACAATAACAATCCAGGGACAGGAGCAGGGGAGACAAGTGGGTCAAGGAGTTTGTATGCAGGAGAGGGCTGGGCCAGTCTTAGCCCTAGACTCTGGCAGAACAGAACAGTGACCTTGGAAACGGGCTTCCTTCCCAGCCCCAATATGACGAAACAGTCTCCATGTCTGTGGGGACACCCGTGTCCCCAAGTGGGTTTAACTGTCAGGCCTTATGATCCACGGTGACAGCAAACCTGTCCCCCAGGGAGCTCCCACACACACCAGTGCGAGACACACATCCTTGGGTCCAGCCACGCGGCATGTGCTGACGGTACCTTTTATGCCAAACTTGAACTTGGAGGCTCTATTCTAAGATGAGAAGTGACAGTAGGCCTCTGGGACGCTGGAGGAAGCCCTCCGGTGGAGCCCTGCTGCCCCCTAGAGGAGATGTAAGGAGCAGCTGGGACACAAGCAGAGATGTGCCCAGCACTGCCCTGTCCCCCTCCTCAGGTCCCAGCTGCAGGACAACCTTTCTCCTGACCCAGTTCTCTCTGTATCCCAGGGCTGTGTGTTCTGTCCCCAGAGCCACTCCCACTCCCAGGACACTTGGTGGCCTCTCAATGACATTGAGATCAAAGGTGAGCCCTATTCCAGTCACTGGACTTCAGAAATGGAAAGTGCGCTGGATAGACCGTTACCATGGCTACTTGTACCCAGCCCTCAGATGCAGCCTGCCTGTCACCTCTTCAGAAAGCAGGGCTCCCGATCAGAAGCCACCCCTCTACTCCGGCTCCTCTATACCTTCCCCTGCAGCCCATCTGCAGTGTGTCACCAGGTTCATCTCCCCACAGAGCCTCACGTTATACATGGGAAATGATAGATCAATATGTGCTGCATGAATGAGTGAAGATGAATGAATGAATGAATGAATGAAGATCAGCAAATGAGTGAAGGTGAATGAATGATGTATGAATGGATAAATGAAGAATGTGTGAGTGAGTGAATATGAATGAATAGGCAATGAATGAATGAATGAGTGAATGAATGAAGATAAACATGAGTAAAGGTGTATGAATAATGATAAATGCACGAAGAGGTAAACAAAATTGAATGTATGAGTGAAGATGAATGAATGGGTGAATGAATGAATGAGTAGATGAATGAGTGAACGAATGAGTGATGAAAATGAATGATCAGGTGAATGAATGAATGAAGATTAACGAGTGAAGGCGTATGAATGATAAATGCATGAGCAGATAAGTGAAGATGAATGTATGAGTGAGTAATGATGAGTGAATGAATGAATGAATGAACATAGACAAATGGGTAAAGGTGAAGGAATGAGTGAGTGGTGGATGAGTGGTCGCGTGGCTTTATGAGTGACACAGTTGCTGTCCCCGGGAAGCCCTACTTAGAAGGGGGGCGCACAGCACCGTGTGAAGTGGGTTGGGTGAGGGCTGCCCTGCTCCCACGCTCACTGGGGACCTCCAGAGGTGACTTGTCTGGAGAGGGGATCTTTGGGTGTGTGATACAGTCACTGACCTCAGGGGAAGCCATCCCGGGTCATTCAGACAAACTGAATCCATGACCAGGAGCCTTAACGGAGAGAGGGGCACAGACGAAGGCAGAGACAGGAGTTCCACAGCCACAAGCTACTGAGGGCCAGGCCTGGTGACAAAGGCCTCCAGCCAGCGCCTCTGACACTAAGGCAGAACGATGAAGACGTTCGTGGCCAGCTGGGCACCGTGTACTGAAATAAAGAAGAAGGAGCCTTCTTAGCTGAAGTGGCCGGGCCTTGCCTGGCTCTCATGGGGCCCTGGGTGCCGTCTCTAATTAATGAACGTGGGTGGGGGCTCTAAAGGAAGCTGACGTTCTCTTGTGAAGGGAGCATGGTTTGGGGACACCCTGCCTTTGGGCTTCTGACCTCCAGCAGGGAGAATCTTAGGTCCCTGGTTAGTGGGCCCTTGTGATGGCCAATCTAGATGATGAATGAATGAGTGAGTGAAATGAATGAATGAATGAGTGAATGAATGAATGAATCTCCCTGGTCCTTGCCACCTGGAGGGACTCTGGGATATTTGCATATTCGTACTGAGATCTCTTGGGAATGGGACTTCTAAACCGGAAGTACAAACTTCTTGCACACTTGTGCACCCAGCCTGGAGGGAATTTGCATGGAGCATTTTTTTGTACTTTTGTGTGCAAAGGTTCTGTGCTGTGGGATTTCCCCCAAGGATGCACTGCAAAGTAGTTCTGGTCTGGGGACACACTGGGTTTTCTGTCTTCAAATGGAGGGGGTCCTCCACCTGCACTTTGGCAGCCATAGGTAATTTGTCAACACCCAGATGCCACATGGAGGGCCACAAGTACCCAGTGCTGTGAGATCCCATCCCTCCGGTAGGTTTTTGGCTGAGCCGTGGCAGCTGAGTCCTCTTGCCTGGCTGGAGAAGCCACCACTCAGACACCAGACAGCAGGTGACACACTCCCTACAAGCACCGCCACCAAAGCTACTTGTCATCTCATCCCCTCAGCTCCCCCCTCGACGTGACCTTCCACAAAATGGGGCACTGACCCCTTCGCCGAGCACGCGAGCTCTGACCCCTGGAGCCAGGCCTCATCTCCTGAATGGATGCTCCTCCGTTCCCATGTCGACCTCAGTGGAATGTACTGTTTGCTGTGTTCTGTCCTATAGCCTGTGGGTGGTAGGACACAGCTGATCCCTGTTCTACCCAGGCAGTCACAGCCACAGTCACAGTCACAGTCACAGCCAGTCACAGTCAGTCACAGTCACAGTCACACAGTCAATCACAGTCAGAGTCACAGTCAAAGTCACAGTCAGAGTCAGTCACAGTCAGTCACAGTCACAGCCAGTCACAGTCAGTCACAGTCACAGTCACAGTCAATCACAGTCACAGTCACAGTCACAGTCAATCACAGCCAGACTCAGAGTCACAGTCACAGTCACAGTCAGTCACAGTCACAGTCAGTCACAGTCACAGTCACAGCCAGTCAGTCAGTCACAATCACAGTCACAGTCAGTCACAGTTACAGTCACAGTCAATCACAGTCAGACTCAGAGTCACAGTCACAGTCAGTCACAGTCACAGTCAGTCACAGTCACAGTCACAGTCAATCACAGTCAGAGTCACAGCCACAGTCACAGTCACAGTCAGTCAGAGTCACAGTCACAGCCAATCACAGTCAGAGTCAGAGTCACAGTCACAGTCAGTCACAGTCACAGTCACAGTCAATCACAGTCAGAGTCAGAGTCAGAGTCACAGCCACAGTCACAGTCACAGTCAGTCATAGTCACAGTCAATCACAGTCAGAGTCAGAGTCAGAGTCACAGTCACAGTCAGTCACAGTCAGTCATAGTCACAGTCACAGCCAAGCTGTAGCAGGGACACAGATAATGGCACTCTCCGCAAACCACGCCTTGCTGCTACCCTCCTCTCTGTAGCCGGCTTCCTGCCATCCACCACCTCTCCCCGTGAACCGCTGACTTCCTGTCCCATTCACATGCCCTGTTCACAACCTCTGCCCTCCATCCCTGCCCTTTGTGGATTCACACCTTCTGCCTCAGGACTGAACGTGGTTCTCACACCCCAACTCCAGGGGAGTTCAGGAGCTGTGAGATGCTAAGACGAGCCTACTTAATGCAGTTCCATTAGGAAATGCACGGTCCAGAGCGAGCGCTGGGCGTGGTAGTCAATGCTGATAAATGATGGTTGTGGTCTTCTTCTTCTTCGTCATCATCATCATCACTATCATGTCCATCACTGGCCTGGGTCACATGACAAGGGTAATGACCGCACTCTTATTCAGGCTAAAGTCTCTGACAAGCACAGGAGGGCGGCCCAGGCAGTGGTCAGCACGCCCCCTACCATGCCATGGTGGTTACCATCCTTCGCCCTCCTTTCCCCATCAGAGCCGAGATCTGCGGCGCTGGAGGATGTTTCGAAAGTGATGTGAGCATATTTTTGAGGTCAGGGTCTATAATCAAAACCACGGCTCCCGGACGGTGGCCTGGTTTAGAGAGAGAAGCCGGGTGAGTCACCGTCCCAGCCATTTGAATGAAACAAAGACACAACAAGCCGGGCCTTCCTCCTGTGCCAGATTGGATGACCTCAGCCTTACAGAGACACAGCTGGAGCAAATTAGGGGATGGATCTTGGGTTCCCCAGATAGTGAAGGCGGCCCAGCATGACTCACAGAGAGAACCACAGAGATGCCGAGGGAGCCCCTGGGACCCAGAAGTCCAGGGGCCAGGAGACAGAAAGATTGCAGACCAAAGGATGGTCAAAGCGGGAGTGTGGAAAAAACCCATGGCCTTGATCTTCTTGTGTTTCGGGGACCTGGAGGACACTGTCAGCCCAGGCGGATTTACCAGTGTCAACAATATTTTACTGTCTGCAGTATCCTCAACTCTCAGGCCCACCCTCCATCCCATGCCCCTGGGAGGGGACAGGCTCCCTTTGTAACATCATGTCTGCCAAGGCTCTCCATTTCGAGGGCTCCTTGCCAAGGAGACTGGCCCTGAGACAGTGAGGGAGGCTTGAGCCACAGAACAGAGGGATGTCCCGGCTAAGTAGCTGCTTGGGGTGGCTCCAGACTTCTGTGCCACCTCACCACAATGCTTTGCCAGAGCCTTCAATTTCAGCTCAGAGTCACTCCGAGGTCAGCATATTATAATTAATATTTTGAAGAAGGAACTGTTTTCTAAACACACCTGGGCAAAACATCTCATAATAAAGAGAAACAACACCCAATCTTTGTATATGTCCATGTGTATGTCCGTGTGTGTGTGTGTGTGTGTGTGCATTTGTGTGTAGGTGTGTAGTGTGCATATGTGGTATGCATTTGTGGTATGCATGCATGTGTGTATACATGTATGTGTGAGTGAGTGCATGTGCATATGTATGTGTGCATTTGTGTGCATGTGTGTGTACATGCATGTGTGTGCACACTCACATATGTGCACATGTGTATGTGTGCACACGATTGTGTGTGTGTGTGATACATTGCATATCTGCATGTGCTCATGGAAGCCAGAGGTTGGTGCCAGCTATCTTTTTTTCGTGCACTGTGTGCTCAGAGCAGAGCCTTGGCTACAAGGAGTAAATAAATGTTCTATCAGCTACTTGTCTTACTGTGCTGTTCTGGAATGCACAACTAAACCTTTGACTTGTCAGTACATTGGTTCTCAAAGACTGACAACCAAAAAGTTGCATTTGCCGAAGGGCCAAACAAATAATGTTCAGCGGTGGATTCGGGTGTGAATGGACCCATGGAGGGAAATGTGACTCCATCTCCTCACCATCGAGGGAGGGCAGCAAGGCTCCTGTCTGGATCCTCCACCTCTCCTGTGAACTTGCCACCCACAGCACGTCCACCAATGCCTTTGCCACCTCCTTTTGAGGTAGCTTTTGGGGACACAAACACACTTGCTAAGGGAGCTCTCTCATAGAGGACACGGCTTTCAGACTCTTCAGTGTCTGATGAGGACACCATTACTTTGCTCCAGTAAGGCCCCTCATTGGAAGTATTTCTCCCTTAGAACGCAGAAGCTGTCTTTGCTTTCTGGCTTCAAGCTGAGGGGAGTCTGGTGAGAGGCTGCTTCTCAGTCCTGAGTAGCTGCCCACTTACGACAAGATTGCTTCCGGTCAGGGGTGGCCGTGGGCCCTTTGCTCTGTGTTGTTGCTGGGCTGTGACTGGCACTGGGTGGAACAGAAATCAGAAGACTCCAACTATGACATAGCGTGTATATGCGTTTACATGTGTGTGTGCTTGTGTACATGTGTGTACATGCATTTGTCTCAACATGTATGCATATGTGTACACATGTGCATGTGTTTATGTATATGCATATGCATATGTGAACATGTAGGCATGTATGTACATGTGTTTGTGTGTATCCATGTATGTGAACATGAATGCATATGTGTACACATGTATATGTGTTTGTGTGCAAGCATGTGTGCATTGTGAACATGCATTTCTTCGGTCAACTCCCTTGATTCTTCCCCTGCAAATTCTCACCATTCTAAGGTTGGAATTCCTGGACTTATTATCTCTGACTATTCTACTTTCTCGGTTCGACCTGTTCATTCTCCACTCTGAGATGCTGTCACCTCTGTCTTTCAGATGTCTAACTTCATCACCATCTTTTGTGCCAGGACGGACTGCCGGACTGCTCATCCTTCCTGAGCAGCTCTGTGTCTGTGGCGGAGTCCTCCATTTCCTCCCCTCTGCCTCCTGGAGCAGAGGAGGTGGCTGCTCTCCTTCCCACACAGCATTCCCTCCCTCTCTTCTCAGTGGCAGAATCACCCCCAGCATATGCGGCACAGTAGCGTGTGAGGGGGCCTCACCTGTCTCTGGGTGTGTCAACATGACCAAGGGTTGATCAACAGGATAGAAGCTGCAGACCATTCTGAGAGGTGGAGACAGATACAGAGGGGAGAGAGGGGGGAGTCAGGGAGGGAGATGGGGAAGGACAGGGAGGGGGAGAGAGGGGGGAGATAGAGAGAAAGAGAGAGAGAGGGGGACAGAGAGAGAGAGAGAGAGAGAGAGAGGAGATGCGTTCTCCTGTGCATGCATGCGGAGGCCACAGGAGGCCATAGGGTGTCTTGCTCTGTCTTGTTCCAGCACGTCCTTATTCCCTTGAGACAGGCTCTTCGCCTGAACCTGGAGATTCAATAAGCCCAAGCCATGGTCTCGGTACCTCACGGTATTGGAGTTCCACACATCCAGCTGGGGATTTGAACTCAGGACCCCGAGCTTGCACGGCAAGCACCCTTCCCCAATGAGCTATCACCTCAGTCCCCTGGAACGTTTCTTGCCTGCATCATGCAAACCTTATAAGGCCAATAAGAGTGGCATGCTGGGGAAAGCCTGCCCTGCAGGCAACCTTAAGATGATGCCACAGATTTTCCAGTTTTTTGGGCCACCGGGCTAAACCCCACTCCTCTCTCTCCTAGTTAAAAATAGCCCCCTGATTTGCGGCTGCCCTGAGCACACCGCAGACCTCTGGAACAGCTTTCCTGTGACGTCACAAGCCTGAGTCGTGCGATGATGGAGGGCTGAGGTGCAGCCTAGGGGTGAGAGACTCAGGAGCTGCTGAGCTCAGGGATCCTTGGGGACAGGGCCCAGATGACTCAGCGGAGCTCCTGTCCCATCTCATGACACCTGGGACCCCTTCCCATCAAGGCCCATCACAGAGTGGTGTCAGCGGCCTGAGTTAGTACATGGCCGGTCCCGCACTCGTATGCGCTCTCTGGTTCTCCACTGTGGCCCTGCCTCGGTTGACACCCAGCTGTCATGGCTGCCCATACTCAGAAGCGCAGGACTTGCCTTGTCCTTGTGAGCACGGCTTGCTTGCTTGTGTCTCGGCATGCGAGAGGTCCTTGTGGCCACCAGAGGGCCTCCAGGTTCCAGGCCTCTGCCTTGAACACATTCAGGTTCAGGACTCGATGTTCTTATTTTTGCATCATTTATTTGTGCGTGTTTGCATCCACAGTCTCCTGTGAACTCCATGTACAGGGAGGGAAACTGAGGCTCAGGGAGGTCAAAAGCAGAGCTGGGCTTCAAGCTCATTATGAAAAGGCCCAACCTCCTCTCGCCAGCGAGACGATGCCCACACTGAAGGAAGTCTGGAAAGGGCTTGGGAGGAGGGAGGGTCACTAGCTGCCTCCCCTCCTCACTGGAACCCAAGAAGGTGACACCATCCATCCCTGTTCTGGTGCGTGTGACAAACTGTTTCTCCTACCCTGAGTTCCTCTCATACCCTCTCCTAATCACTGAGGGCCGGTGCTATAGGGAGCGGTTGGGGACTGGAAAAGGCCCTTGTGGGTGCTACTCTTCAGCTCCCAACAGCAGAAGGTGAAGAGCCTTTAGGAGAGGAAAGTTGGGGGCGGTCGGCGGTCAGCGGGGGTGGGGGTGGGAGGGCGGTGGGGTGGGTGGGGTAGGGTGGGGTGGTGGGGAGGTGCTGAGCCACCCCTGAACCACCTGGAGGCAAGGTGCCAAGACCTTAGCTCGGCCCACAGGAAACGGCTACGCCAGGGCAAAGACTCTGGCCCTTTCTAAGTTGCATTTACAAACAAAGAATACATTAGAGAGGGAATGGGCCCGGTTGTTTTTAAAAGTCAGAAAATTGCGTTTTCTTCGTGCAGTACACCTCTACCGGGACCCTAGGGAGCCAACCGGGAGCCCCTGCCGCCCTGCGAAACCTTCAAGAGGAGGCTGTGTGCCAAAGAAAATGCTGGGCTATGGTCCATAACCGCTGGTGCAGCCAGCAGCGAGATGAACTGAACCGGATCAAACAAGTGCGGCTCCTTCGCCGGAGGTAAGTGTGCAAGGCCAGGCCAGGCTGGCACCGCCCACACCCTCAGGTCCGGCTCTGAGGCCCCACTCTGGCTCTTGTGGTTTCTGGTGTGCACAGGACAGCACCATCACTTTCCAGCCAATGGGAAGAGGAGCACGCAGGGGCCCCTGGGTAATGTGGGACAAATTGTGCCATGCGGGGCACTGGCCTGGGAGTTCTGTTCTCTTCCGGTCTCTCTCGGCCTGGCACCCTGCTTTCCTACTAGATGTTCAGATATTGTTAGGGAATGAAAACTTAAACTCTCAAAACTTGCCGGCACTGACTTACTTACCGTTCGCTCACATGCCGCCGGCTCCAGCTGCTAAGCATCAAGTGGAAAGCATCTGACCTGTCCCAGTCCCGTCGTGGGTGGCAGAGCGGCAGGTACTGTATGTGTGGCTCTTCCCGGGCAGCAGGAACACACCTGACCCCAGCTGAACACAGCTGACAGACGACCCCAGCTGCGGTCCCCGAGAGTCAGGTCCCAGCAGACCTCATTTACAGAATCCAAGTTCAAAGAAAAGAGATGGTCGAGAATCTGTCAACAGTGCGGGTGGGGGTGGGGAAAGGCTATCAGAGTAAGCTGCCCCTCCCCCCAGCACTGGACGCATACCTATGAGGAAGACTCTGGAAGTCTGGCTACTCTTCATAGTGAAATCACATGCATACGTGTAACATCACGGCCAGTTTGGAAGCCTTGACGGCTGGAATCTGAAAGTGACAGTTACGCGAGGATGACAGGAGCTTTTCTCTCAGCTCCAAACCTCTGAATTTGGAGGTCCAGGTCCATGGCATGTCACCCAACAACATCCTCCCCTGACTTCCATGGTGACTCCTGTCCTACTTAGACCACAGCACACACTCCTCACAGGGTCCAGAGGCCCTCAGTGAGCCACCCCCTTTCTGCTGCTCCTTTAAAACCCCGGTTCCCCCTCTCCCTCTCCCTCTCTGTCTCCCTCTCCTTCTCCCTCTCTGTCTCCATCTCCCTCCCCTCCCCCTCCCCCTCTTCCTCCCCTCCCCCTTTCTCTCTCTCTCTCTCTCTCTCTCTCTCTCTCTCTCTCTCTCTCACACACACACACACACACACACACACACACACACACACACGCACACACCTCCATCTCCATCTCCATCAGCAAATCCCCTGGACCCAGTTTTTCTCAATGTACCTCAGATCTGAGCTCTGCCCCGCCCCATTTGCCAGCACAAGATCAGCACCCCCTCACACTGATTGCCGCCCCCATCGGACCCTCATGGTCCCAGTGGCCCTGGCACAACAGCAGAGGGACTCTGTCCAAGTCACTCAGGGCACGAGCCCCTTCCATCTGAGCCTCGAGGAACTTCCTGCGCTAACAGAAGCAGAGGTCTAAGAGGTCTAAGGCTATCCAAAGCCCAGGCTAGCCCTCTGTGCCACAGGTCCCTTCCTTCTCCATCTGCTTCCCCTCCCCCACCAAGCTGTTTCCTTTGAATCTCTGTCCCCCTGCCTCAATGCCCCTGACATCCTGGGCAGGGTGGAGGGCCCCACAGTGTCTCAGCTCACCCCGGCCGATGTCAGGAGCACCGTCACCCACACAGCATGGCAACCAAAGCTGCCTTGAGGGGCTGGAGAGATGGCTCGGGAGTTAAGCACACTGGCTGCTCTTCCAGTGGACCTGGAGTTCAATTTGCAGCATTCACATGGCAGTTCACAGCCATCTGTCACCCCGGTCCCAAGGGATCCCACTCCCCTATTCCTCCATTCTAACAGTTTAGCTATATCTCTTGTCTCCACCACTTCTTAAAATCTGTAGTCTCTGGAGTTGTGAATAAGCGGGCCCCCGAGGGTGTGGGTGTGGGAGAACGGTCCTGCCACTTGTCTGCCCTGTGGTAGTGTGGGTAAGGGAGAGATGCCCACCCCCTGCTATCTGTGGCACGTGGGAGAACTGGCCCTGGGGATCATGAGAGCAGGAGAGCTGGCCCTGCCCCTCACTTGCTACAGCGCTCGCTCACTCACTTGGGAGGGCAGGCCCTGCACCTCGCCTGGTCAGCACAGCAGAGCAGGCCCTGTTGCAGTGAGCAAGCCCCAAGGGCCGAGAGTGAGATTGCGGATTCTGCCCCTTGCCAGCTGAGGCATTGGCTTGCCAGCTGGGGCAGTGCAGGAGCGCTCACCCTGGTGGTGTGGGCATCGGAGAGCTGGCTGGCTGAGCAGGTCTGTGAGTTGGCCTACCTTAACTTCTACCCCATGGGTGAACTGCTGGGACTCCTGAATGGGCTGACCCTGCAGATCCAAAGCCACAGGATCTCCATGACACAGGACCACAGCAGGATGCCTGAGAGGAGCCCCAGTGAGGCTCCGGATCCGGGATTGATGGAGTAGCAGCCGCCAGAGGCCTTGAACCAGACTAATGACTCACTGCAATGAACATTTGCGAGCAAAGAAGTGTAGACACAACGGTACACTGTGGGACGCGCTGTGGCACACTACAGCTTCCAGGGTGAGATTTTTTTTCTTTTGTGGGGGAGGTTGCAAGGGAGTAGGGTGGGCAGGAAGGGAGGGGAAAATGGGTGGGATTGGGGTGCATGATGTGAAATTCACAAAGAATAACAAAAAGTTTTTTAAAAAGCTTTATTAAACTCACGTTCTAATGTCCCAGGGGACAGGGCACAGGGGAGGTGTCTGTTTCCCTTAGAATGTGGCCTCCATTAGAATGTGAGTCTGCAAGGGACCTCGGCATTGGCCAGGGCACCTCAGGGGGACCTCGGCATCTCATCCCATCCTCATCTTCCTGCTGCAATAGGGCAGCATGCAGCAAGCCGTGAGCAAGCGGCTCTGTCACGCACACAGGACGCGGGGTGACCCTTCTCTCGGGCATGAAAGCTACTTGCTCAAATCCTTGCCCTTTACCTGGCAGGGGAGAGTTATGGGACCCACACATCCCACCCCCATATTGTGTCCGACTGGCCAGTTGCCCACCCTCCCCAGCTCAGATCCACGGGTCTGGACACTTGGAATGACACTAAAAAGTCACATCAGCACTGGCCACTCAGGAAGGAGCACCAGTCCCAGTCAGTGGCTGGCATGGGACACGGGGCATACGAGACGGGTTAGTATCTACGTCAGGACCCTGAATACCAGTGACATGAGTTGACTGAGCCTGATTGTAGCCTGGTGACTCCAGGCCACAGGCATGCTTCCAGCCCCTGCCCGCTTCTAAAACCAGAACCCATCCCCCTGCGGCGGCGAGACGGACACCTAAACCCCGAGTGATGTCATGATGCTCTGGCCACGACTTAATCAGTTCAAGAGGTGTCTTGTTTCGGGATTGTGTGGGAATGGGCAGGGGCCATCCCTGAGGCCGTCTCTGACAGAAGCGCCATGTCATCTAGCAGCCGCAGCTGATTTGAGACGGGCATCCAACTTGGGCTTGCTTTCTTTGGGTGGTTTCTTCTTTTCCATGACACAGCCAGAGAGAAACAGTCTACAGAGCAGACACCTCCCCTGTGCCCTGGGGTACCCAGGACTGCCTCCAGGATTTCGCAGTGATACAGGTTATATAGTACAGAGATCGCGCAGAAGTCACTTGTGACACACCAGTCACAGGTGTCAGTCACGGGTGACGGACGTACATCCTGCTTGTCTTGGAGATATTGTCAGCATCACCTCACTTAACTGTCACAGGGGCAGATTTACAGATGCTGCTTTCCGGACAAGATCGCCAAGAGGCGAGGAATTATCCAGGTGTCCCTGAACCTGTATTTTTCGTCAGAAAAAAAAAAGGCACCGTCATCCACGTGGCCCCTGACCACCGGGCTGGTGTCCCGGGGTGCTGCCTTTCCCCTCCCACTTACACCCTGTCCCTGGGCTGGTCCCATGGCTTCCCTTCTAGGAGACCCCCCAGGCATGTCCCCATGCTCCTGTCCCCAGGGCCTCCTCTGGTTCTGTGACCTGCCCCTGGTGCCATGGGCAGGCTGCTCCCAGTACCCAGCATCATCTGGTCTCACCCCTGAGATGCCAGTCGAGGTTCCTGGAGTTCCAAGGACAAAGCCTAGGCCCCCTGTCCTACCCCAAGGGCTCACAATTCCCCCTCTTGACTGTACTCTGGGAGAGCACATTTCTTCCATGCCTACTGTATGCATTTCTTCAGCACCTACTGTGCATCTGCTCTTTACATCCTAAACATCCCCCAGTAGGCACTGTCTGTGACGTCATCGTGGGATGGAGGCCCAGAACCGTGTTCCGTCCTGACACAGGCCAATCCTGCCTTTCTGTATCAGAGAGCCCAACTTGAGGAACAGATTCCCCAGCAAGTACAGTAGCCATACGCCATTCATTTTGTTTCTCTTTGTATCCACAAGAGGAAGGTCCAAGGGTGGCCCAGCCGTGCCTTCCGTCTCCATAGGGGTGGCAGGGCAGTGTCTCCCCCTGGCGTGACAGAGGGGGACCTACCTCCTTTCTGTGGCCTCCAGCAGGGTTCTGTTCCTCAGGGGTGGGCCCCACAGCCTCAGGGATCTTCCTTACTTCCTCATGATGTGGACCTCCGAAGAGTAGAGTTGATTTTAGCAGACTACCCAAGTGCAGGCTAAAAAGTCAAAGAGCTAATTTCCTCTCCATAGAAGGCAGTTTAGTTCTGACACAGAAGGACTATGATGACTTTAATGTCCCAATTTAATGTTCCAATGTGATGTCATTAATGTCCTGATGTTAGGTCATTATTGTGCCAATGTAATATCATTAATCTTCCAATGTGATATCATTCATGTCCCAATGTGACGTCATCATCTCCCAATGTAATGTCATTAATCTTTCAATGTGATGCCATTCATCTCCCAATGTGATGTCACATCCCAATGTGATATCATCATCTCCCAATGTGATGTCATTCATTTCCTGATGTGATGTCATTTATCTCCCAAAGTGATGTCATTCATTTCCCAATGTGATACCATCTTCTCCCAATGTGACATCATCTTCTCCCAATGTGACATCATCTTCTCCCAATGTGATGTCATCTTCTCCCGATGTGACATCATCTTCTCCCAATGTGATGTCATCTTCTCCCAATGTGATGTCACTCTATATCTCCCACTGTGATGTCATCTTCTCCCAATGTGGTGTCGCTCTATATCTCCCACTGTGATGTCATCTTCTCCCGATGTGGTGTCACTCTATATCTCCCAATGTGATGTCGTCATCCCTCACATTCATCCTTCACACACAGCGCCTCCATGTTCATTGACATCATCGTCCAAGATGAACGCTAGAGCTCCAGCCATCATCTCCGCATTCCAAGCAGGATGGAGGAACATCAGGGCTGAGCTTCCAGTGAAAGGGACACTCCACAGAAAGCTTTACCAAGGCTCTCTCAGGTGACTTCCGCTCACACCTCACTGCCCATTCCCAGCTGCAAAGACAGCTGGTGGTCCATATTTTTAGCAATATACAACTCAGAGTGAGTAAATTAGAGGTTCTGTTTGCAGAGAGGGACATGACAATTGGCCCTCAGGTGTGCGTTCAGATATGGAGTTGTGGCCAGCCGATTCTGAGCATGACGGTCACCACCATCTTCATCACAGTGGTGTGGACTTCCCAGAAGAGACCCTTACAACCTGCCTGGTTGATTGTCCCTCCCAGGAGAAGGTCGTTAGACCCCCACCTGAGATGCCAGCTGCCCCCACCGCTCCCCAGCAGCTCCACGTTTCTGTCCCAGCTGCATGTGGCCGCCCTCACGTTCCCACAGCCTCGGGAGGTGTGGAACATACAGAGCACGGCCAGAACTGAGTGCAAATGCTGGGCGTGGGGTCCCATCCATGCAGCTGCGGGGAGTCGTCATCGTGTTGGGGCGAGACTTTCCAGTAGGGCAACTGTCTGGGGGTCACTCGCCCTCCTACAAGCGACCCCTCACCATGCCCAATAAGGAAACCCAGAGAGGCCATTGTTTCCTGAGCTAATGGCTAGACTTGTACCCCAATGCACCTCAGAGCTGTGCCACTCCTGAAAGCCATTGGTGATCCTGGAGTCTTGGGTCTGTAATCACAGCTGTTTGGGAAACCGAGGCAGATGGCTCATAAGTTCAAGACCAGCCTGGGCTACGGGGCTGTAGAGATTCATTTGGGATCTGCTTTCTAATGGCACTCATGTTATTTAACCTATGATACCTCAGTTTCCCCAACTACTCCTAGTAGTTGACTGGGCCGATACAGAGGACATCGTGTTTAAAACCAGATGTGATAGCCGGAGGAACATCTGCATCATGTCTGGCACCTTCAAGACCACACTCAACAATGTCACCCAATACTCTGTTTTTGTAACCTGAAGACAGACTGTAGAACTCTCCCGCCAGGGCCTCGGGTTGCCCCAGCATGCTTTGCTGGCTTTTAAAAACCCACCGCCTCAGATCCCACGAGGTTGGCTGGAGGCTCGGGGTGAATGCGGGCAGCATGCAGTTGTGCCAGGAGCACCTCCCTCACCCACTGCATTTTTCCACTCGCTGCGTCTGGATGGCCACAGTCATGATGGGGCTATAGACTGTGGTCCCTAAGGAACAACATGTCCCAGAGCATACCAGGCTGCCTGCGGTGACTTGCGTGTAACTGTGAGGCAGCTAAGACCGAGGCTGGTATGCTTGGCTGCCAAATGGGTCTCGGGCTCTTCCTAGGCTGCTGGAGATCCAGGCATCCCTGGTTGACCTTTGCCCTCAGTACCCTGAGCCTATTCTGCACAGCAGCCAGGGACATTAGCCATGCTCAGTGCTCCCTCTAAGCCCAGACCTTCAAGGTGGACTCCCTCCTTGTCTAGACCCAGGGCATCATGGGGTTTCTGATTCCCCAGAGGAAATAGTCCCATGCCACCAAGCTTCAACTGGAAGATGGTGGGTCCCGCCACATGCTGATTCCATGTCCCTGAGCAACTCTTGGTATCTGTGGGCCTCATTTATCTCTCAAAGGGGGATGGGCAGAGTGTCTACCCTCCTTTGTGAGCTCTGTGGCCATCAATGAATGAGCTAGACCATGATCCTCTGTGGCTGTCACCCCTTCTGCGGTTTTCTGGGCCTCTGAACACAACCTCTCATCCCCTCTCTGGCCTCCTCCCTTACACCTGCCCCCTTCACCTACTCTGGCCACTTGGGCCACCACCCTGCATGTGGATACCTGCCTGAGGACCTTCCTACCTGCTCACCCCTCTGCCTGGAAGGTGGCCCGACATCTCTCTCCATCATCCCCTTCCAACCTCAATGTGCTGTCCTCTGCCTTCTCGGCATGGCCTTGCTGATTACCATTCTGTCATGTATGGTGGTACACGCCTGTAATCCCAGCACTCAGGAGGCTGAGGCAGGAGGACTGTGAGTTTGAGGCCAGCTTGGGTTGTGCATTGACTTTCAGAACAGCCTTGACTACCATGATAATACTGTGTCTCAATGAAGAAAGTAATGGGGACCAGGAATGGTGTCTCATGCCTTTCATTTAGTATCTAGGAGGCAGAGCCAGGAGGATACGTGTGAGTTCGAGGCCAGCCTGGTCAACGTAGCGAGTTACAGGACAGCTGGGGGTTTATAGTGAGATCTTATCTCACCAACAAATAAATAAGGCCTAGGAAGACGGCTCAGCCAGTGACGTGCTCTCTGGACAAATGTGAGGACCGAGTTCAGATCTGTAGCCCCCACATAAAGAGCCAGGCTGTCCCGTGCTGGGCGATGCCTGGGCTTTTCTGGCCAACCAGTTTAGCCTGTCAGTGAGCAGTACATTCCGTGAGAGAGCTTGTCTTAGAAACTAAAGGGGAGAGATAGAGGATACTAGTATTGACCTCCACACTCACATGCACACACACATACACACACACACACACACACACACACACACACACACACACGGAAGCAAGAAGTTCCAAGCCCCTACTTCGCTATGTCCTCTTTCCGTTCTCTCCCCTCAGAGCAGTTCTTTCTTGGGCACACTGTCTCTCCTTGTCTCTCTCCTTGTCTGGACACTGCCCTGGTGTCCTCCTGTATTAGTCATCTGCTGTTGTGTAACAAACGCCCCCAGAAGGTCAGTGACTTGAAAGGACAAATCCTGGCCAGTTACCTCACGGTTCCTCTGAACCTAGAGGCTGAGAGCGAGGACCTGAGCAGCTGGAACTAGGTCTCACGAAGTGGCCAGCTTGTCACCTGAGGTCACAGTGATGGGAAGGGTCACCTTGCCTGGGGTCTGTCACCTGAGGTCACAGTGGTGGGAAGGGTCACCTTGCCTGGGGTCCTCTTCTGAGAGGACATCCTCAGCTGAGTGGAAGTCACCACAGGACAGTAGATAGATGACCAGAGGTGACGTATCCAGACCCTGTGACTTCACTGTCCAGCGCCCTCAGCGGGCCGTCCCTGTGCTCAGCAGACACCAGGAGGTAGTATGGCACACCAGGAGGTAGGATGGCCAGGACCATGGTGGAAACTGGCCGCCATGGTTGTCCTTGTTGGGTTTTATTTTGTATTTTTTTAACTTGGCACAAGCTGTGGGAGGTCTGTCAGGAGAGGAATCAAGTGGGAGCCACAAGAACGAGGACCTGTGGAGAAGCTGCTGCAGCGGCTTCACAATCGCAGGAAGACCAAAGAGAGGGAGGGCAACGGCTCTGAATACAAACTCGCAGCTCACAGCAGTTCCAGAATGTTCTACCACGCCAGGAGAGACAGGCACGACAGGCTGTGCTGGGAAGGGTTAGTGGCCCAACGGGCAGGCGCCGACCCCTGACTTGGCCAGGTTAAGGCTCACAGGACTGATATTTACTCCAGAGTGGCCCTGCACAAGCTGCCTGGTCCCCAGGGAAGGTGGCATTCATCGGGCATGCATTCATGTTGGCCATCTGATTAGAATTCCGACTCTGCTGAGCTCACGGCTTCTTGGGTGCTCTAGCATACTGCACACTCATTTTTGTCAAGACATTGGTGACGTCCATATTTATTTATTTATTTATTATTTTATGTTGAAGACAGTGTCTCTCACTGACCCTGGAGCCCACCAGTTACCTAGGTCAGCTGGCCTGCAAGCTCTGAGGATTCTCCCGCCTCTGGCGCCCAGCTCTGGGGTTACAGGTACCTGCCACCACGGCTGGCTTTTTTTTCTTCTACCCAGTAGCGATTCGAACTCATGCCATTTCAATTTTGCAGCAAGCACTTCACCCACCAAGCCCTCTCATCTCCCCAGCTCCACAGCTTGAGAACACTGCTACCTTAGGTCCCGGCAAACTGTTTTGTTTATTGATTGCCCACGACACAGGCGCTGAGCTAAACTTACAAATCTTGTCCGTGGGTAGTGGGGTTTTATCTCTTGGTCTGTTTTGACTTGGCAGTGCTGGGATTCAAACCTGGGGCCTTCTGTGCATGCTAGCTTATGCCCTCCTACCGAGCAACATCTCTGCCTCCTATAGGCAGGCAGGTTTTACTCCATTTTATGAGCGAAACCTTGCGGTCTCAGACAGCTAGAGGCACTTAGACCACATAGCCAGTCCTTTCGATCTAGGTTTGCTGGCTCCTCCTACAGAACGTCGACGCACACTGTGTCTACATCTAAAGTGAGGGTTGGGTCAGGAGTGACCACCCCAACCCACTCCCCACCGTTTTCCTTACAAGGTATTAACTGTAGAATTTGGATGATGTGCGCTCGGTGCGGTTGGCATTTCCAGAACTCTCTTCCTTGCATAGATTCTGGTTGGCATGCGCAATGGAGACCTTTTGGGGGTAGGGTGGGTCACAGCTTGCCCACCTGGGCATTCTAGGGGCTAGCTTACTGACTGGCGGGGAGAGCGGTGAGTGCACCTTTCGGCCCCTGTCACCTTTCATCAGCTTCTGAGCTGGGGTGACAAAGACTTGGTTCTTCAGCAGAACCTGGAACAGGTGTGGTAGCTTCTGGGGATCCCGGAAGTTAAGGAGCCTCAGGGCTCCAGCCTGTCTTGGCCCCTCCCACTTCTTACCTGCCCCTCCCCAAGGCCCTGCTGATCTCCCATCCAGCCCCAGGCTCCAGCTCCTGCAGGTGTGGGAGGTTAGATCCTGCAGTCAGTTTTTCCAATGCTTCCTCTCAACCCCGAAAGACCTGGCACACCCCTGAAGGCTGACTCCACACCCCCTTCCCGCATGCTTCCAGTCAGACCCAGCCCAGCCAGTCCCCAGGGGCCCATTGTTTTCTAGAGTCTAACCATATGTCTAAGTGTGTTGCATAGCCCGTCTCACATTCTACTTGGGGATCTAGAAACCACCTCAGAGACAGATGAGGCCCAGAGAGACAGAGTGGAGGGACTCCCTCTGCCTTTACCCCAGACATCTTGGGTTTCCCAAGGCACTTGGCCGTTCTCCACAGACCTGTCCCCAAGGCTCTGAGAATAAGAAGATCCCCAAGCTGGCCGCCAGAGAATCGGACTGTCTAGTGGAAAATCCTGATGCCAGTTTGTGCCTGGTGTCGCAAGGGCTGTGGCCGGCCTGGAGGGACGCGCGCCACACCACAGGAAGTTACGCATCTGGCTGGGTACCGCTAGTGCATACGATGTGATGAGTTTTAAACTTTTCCAGATGCTCAGAATATGAGCAATTTCAATTGTCCGACCACAAGTACTGCATGCCGGAGCTTGTACGTGTGTGTGGATGCGCATGCGCTAAGATGCCTGCATTAGAAATAACTCACAAAGCAGACGGAGCCGTCGGTTAGTCCATGGGCAGGCTCCCATTGGCCTGGGGAAACCATGGAAACTATCGATGCTCTCTGCGTTCAACACGCTAACCTGATGCTATTTCAGGGCGGCACAGGTCTGTCATCCAAGTTCCTTGAGATGTTGAGGCAGGAGAATTGCATGTCTAAGGCCTCCTGAGTTAGTTCCAGGCTGGTCTAGACAATTTAGAAAGAACTGGTCTCAAAAGCCAAAAGGAGCGAGGGCAGTGGTGGCCGCACGCCTTTAATCCCAGCATTTGGGAGGCAGAGGCAGGTGGATTTCTGAGTTTAAGGCCAGCCTGGTCTACAGAGTGAGTTTCAGGACAGCCAGGGCTATACAGAGAAATCATGTTTCAAACTCCTCCTGCCCTGCCCCAAGGAAGGCTGGGCTGTAATATGGCGGTAGCTCACAAGTATTATATCACAAACTTTAGGATGGTTGAGGCATTCAGATACCTCCCTACCGCTCTCACAGATTCGGTGAGTAAACTGAGGCTCTGAGCCCTCCACAGCAAAGGGCAGTGTCCTGGAGTTCAGAATTGGCTTAACCTTTTGTTCCTCAACCTGTAGGTTGTGACCCTTTGTGGGGGTCAAATGACCTTTTCACAGGGTCGCCCAAGACCACCAGAAAACACAGATATGTACATTACAACTCATAACCGCAGCAAAATTATAGTTCTGAAGTAGCAACAAAAATAATTTTATGGTTGGGGGAGTCACCACGATATGAGAAACTGCATTAAAGGGTCACACTGTTCAAAGCTTAAGAACCACTCTCTTGAAGGGGGCCAGGCCTGTACTGGCTCTCAACACCACTAGGGGGCACTGTTGAGGACCAGTTACTTGTGTTTCTGGTTTCCAGGTTCACTGAGGGCGGAAGGCACGTGGTGTGTGTGGTGAGCGGCTGGGGAAGGGAGGGGCAGCGGGGTGAGGATGCTTTAGAGCAGACTTACTTTCTGCAGGAGCAGTCCTCACACAGCTCCCTGGAAGTCTGCCTGGGTCCTCCTGCCCTGCTGATGACTCTCACATAGCTTTGTTGCCTTTCATGGTCAGGGATGGTCACAGAGACTGCCACAGCCCATGCTGACAGTTTTCTTGTCAGAGATGCCCGGCGACCAGGCGGATGCCTGGCTCCCACGACCCCCAGGCAGCTGCGTTTATCTGGTGCCAGGCCTAACCAGCCAAGTCGCAGCCATTCCTACCAATGTACTGCACAGCAGCGGGGGCTTCATGTCCCCCGTCCACATAGCCAAGGGTATGTTTGTTTTTTGAGACAAGGTTTCTCTGTGTAGCCCTGGCTATCCTGGAACTCACTCTGTAGACCAGGCTGGCCTCAAATTAAGAAATCTGCCTGCTTCTGCCTCCCATGATGACCACTAATACTTTGTTTGCTTATTTATCTGGTGATTGATGGATTGATTGATTGATTGATTGATTGATTGGGACTGGCTGGCCTGAAACTTGCTAGATAAACCAGGCTGGTCTTGAACTCAGAGATCCACCTGCTTCTGCCTCTAAGCGCTGGGATTAAAGGCAAATATCAAGAGGACATGCCACTCCTGGCTCCGAAGATGGCTCTTGGTTTGGAAGTCTAACAGTTCCCTTGTCCCCAGGCTGGGGGGAGGGGGTGCGGACCCTCTAAAATACCTCAGTGTTGTCTTGCTCCCAGAAGGGCAGCCTTGGTTTCCTTCCCACAGACCCACAACCACACAGCTCTAGAGAGACGTGGGGCTCAGTGGGTAAAGGTGCTTGCTGCCAACCCTGATGACCCAAGTTTGCTCCCAGGTCCCACACGGTGAGAGGAGAGAACTCACAGGCTGCCCTCTGACCTCCACACACGCTGTGTGGCCCCCATGAGCCCCCCACTCATACACAACAAGTAAATGTAATAAAATAAAAGAATTCAGTTCTGCTTGGAGTCCGGGGGATTTCCTAGTGCCCATGACTCCCCTTTCCCTCCCCTTCCCTCCTCTCCCCAGCTTCAACCTTGCAATCCTCCTGTCTCACCATCTTCAGCTCACAGGCCACTGCCCTGAGTCACTGTGCCACTGTGTCTGACCCTGATTTATTCAGAGACAAAGCAGAACAGATAGAGTCCTGTGAATGAATTCTGCCCTGCACAGAGGGAGCAAGTTCTGAAGTCAGCTTTGCCTTTCTACATAGAGAGCACGTATGTGCATATGTGTGTGCCTGTATGTGTGTGCAGGTATGTGTGTGTGCGCATGTATGTGTGTAGGTGTGTGTAAAGGTATGTGTATGCAGGTGTGTGTGCATGTATGTGTGTGCAGGTGTGTGTGCATGCATGTATGTGCATGTGTGTATGTGTATTGCAGATGTGTGAGCAGGTTTGTGTGCATATGTGTGTGCAGGTGTGTGCACGTATGTGTGTGCAAGTGTGTGTGTAGATTTGTGTGCATATATGTGTATGCATGTGTATGTATGTGTATGTGCAGGTTTGTGTGCATGTATGTGTGCAGGTGTATGAGCAGGTTTGTATGCATATATGTGTGCAAGTGTGTGTGTAGGTTTGTGTGCATGTATGTGTGTGGAGGTGTGTGTGTATAGGTTTGTGTGCATGTATGTGTGTGGAGGTGTGTGTGTGCAGGTTTGTGTTCATGTATGTGTAAGCAGATTTGTGTGCATGTATGTGTATGCAGGTGTGTATGCAGGTTTGTGTGCATATATGTGTGTACAGGTATGTGTGTGCATGTATGTGTGTGCAGTTGCATGTGTACATGCATGTGTGTATGCATGCAAGTTTGTGTGCATGTATATGTGTGCATGCATGTGTGCAGGTATGTGTGTGTGTTTGTGTGCATGTGTGTACATGTATATGTGCAAGTGTATATATGTGCATGCATGTGTGTGTAGGTGTGTGCATATATGTATGTGCAGGTGTACATGCATATATGTGTGTACAGGTGTGTGCAGGTGTGCAAGTGGGTGTCTACATGCATGCATGTGTGTGTGCAGGTGGGTATATACATGCATGTTGGTATATACATGCATGGGTGTCTGTGCATGTGTGTGGGTATGTGCATGCACATGTATGTGAGTACACAGAGACCCCATTCTCTGCTCCGTGCCATCTGAAGTGATCTTCAGGGTCTCTCTGGGAATGTGTGGAGCTGGTCTTTGGTTGGGCTGCTAGCATGTCTAGGCACTCTGTCTCCTGAGGCTGTGCTTGGGTGGCTTCCAGCATTGCTCTGTCACATACATGCCCTGGGACACATCCTCCTGCCTGGTTCCTGCACACCATGAGTGAGTGACCTTTTCCAGGACAATGGTGGGGTGGGGAACAGCCTTTGAGAGTGTGCCTGTGTGAGTTTGATCTTCACAGGGTTAGACTCCAAACACTCAACCAGTCAATCAGTGGCTTTCTGTCCAAAAACTGCAGGCTGCCAACACAGAGGTAAAGGAGCTAGCAGGGTAATACAGGAATAAAAAATGCTAATATTTACAGAATATGAGCCAATGCTACACCAGCCAAGACTGCAGCTTTTTGTGAGCAGAAGGGATGTGACCTCTGGACACCCTGCTGCCGAGGTGGCCTGAGGCAGAAGGGAGAAGTGACTTCTCCCCACCCCACCTCCATAGTCTCTGCCAGGCTGTCTGCTGGCCCAATTTCCAGTTGGGGAGCCTGCAGGAGTCCCCTGACCCTGACTGACCTGCTCCCCTCTCTTAGACAACACTTGATGACTTCATCTCCTGGTTTGGGATTCACTGCAGGGTGTGGAAGTTAGCAGGCTTTCCTGCACCTCGGTAGCAGAAGAGCTCAGTAGCCTCACAGGGGAGGCTTTGGGTTCCTGGACTGGGTAGGGGAGGGGCCTCTGCCTGTTCCTCATGTACTGAGTGGTCCTATCACAGGGTTCAGTCTACAGCCATGGAGGGAAGGGGACCGCAGACCACAAAGTGATGGCTGAGGCTTTGATCCACTGCAACTGTGTCCACTCCAACAAGCAAAGGGGCCACGTGGTGCATTCTGGGTCAACTATGACATCACTGGGCCACTTGGGGTTGTGTGTGTGTGGTGGGTCTGGAGGTTGAAGCCCACCAAAATAGGGTTGGGCTGCAGGTATTCAGAAAGGAGGACCCTGCTGTGGTGGCACATACCTGTTGAGGTTGAGGCAGGAGGATTGCAATTTTGAGGTCACCCTGGGCTACATAATGAGACCCTGTCTCAAACTAAAGAAATAAGCATTAGAGGAGAAAGAATGTGTGATTGAAGAGCAGGGAGGGGGGCATTCAGGAAGGGGGGGTGTCTGCAGGAGGAGGGTGTCAGGAGGGGGGAGGGTGTCAGGAGGGAGGAGGGTGTCAGGAGGGAGGAGGGTGTCAAGAGGGAGGAGGGTGTCAGGAGGGAGGAGGGTGTCAAGAGGGAGGAGGGTGTCAGGAGGGAAGAGGGTGTCAAGAGGGAGGAGGGTGGTAGAGGACTAAGAACAACAGAAGGTACCACTCAGATGTGCCAGGGTCCTGCCTCGACCAGGTCAAGAGTTTCTTGGAGACCCTGTAACCTAGAGGTGCTGCTGCAAGTCATTCGGTCATTAAGCCACATCTTTTGGAAGGTCTTGTACCCAGGCCTGGCCACAGACTCAGCTCCACAAGTAGCTTCTGCTTGTCTGTCATTGAGTGGCCCTAGTTCTGGATCCCAGCCTTAAGGTCCCTGAAGAGGTCAGGGCAAGTGCTCTACCACTGAGAGGTCGACACTAAAGTAACCCTTCAGGGAACCGGAAATTAGCACTCACTACAACCTTGACAACCCCTTACAACAACAAAGAGAGAGAGAAGGAAGAAGAAAACCTTGTTACAAAATGGAGCAGGCTGTCTCAACCCAGACAGACATCAGAGAGATGTCCTGATTAGGTGTCAAAACCAAGACATCCCCAGATCTAAACAAAAGCTGATTTATGCAAAATGCAAGCTCATTACAAGTCACTTAGGACGGAGACAAGCTTTGGGGACAAACATCCTCTAACCAATCCACCCCACTCCTTCCATAGCCCAGGTGGGTGCAGTGGAAGGCTCCTGCCTTCCGGGTGTCCCCACATCCCTGCCCATCTGAAGGGCACAGCCAAGGAAAGTGGTTTTTACATTCAGTTTCTATGGTCCCCAAACTCCATCCGTGGACGCCTGAGAACCCGATGACGTTTTGGTTGAAGAGATCGATATAAACACACTTAAAAAGAAGTAGAGTCCACAGTGGGAGCAACCTCCTCTGGTTGGGTGGTCCTGCGGACCAAAGCCTGGGACACACAGTCTCTACAAGAGATTGACGGGAGACTGCGTTCCTCCCCTGACGATGCTGGGCAAACGGTTCCGTCCTGTAAAGTAAAGAGAAAAGAGGGTTGGAACTGGCAGAGGTGGGAGAATTCAGCACACAGTGGGTGCCTGTCCTGGTCAGGGCTACGGCATTTCTAGTCTCCTAAACCTTGGCGATCCCAAAAAGACCACAGACACAGGCACGGCCATGCTTGAAAGGATGTGCATTTCCTTGGAGTGGCCACCAGAGGGCGAGCGTACCTTTCCTACCCAGCCCGGAGGTGCATCCTTCTCTCCCCATGGCTACACAGGGACCTTTCCCAGGGTAGCCTGCTGGGACCCGCCCTCTAGGGACAACTAACACTGCTGTGGGTGTCCTTGTACTTTATAGGCAGGAGTCTAATTTGCTAGGTCCCTGTCCCCTTACCTATGATGCTTTCCCTGCAGGCACAGAGAGCTGATCTCTGCTTTCTCCTGTTCTTAGGGTCTGCTGGATCACATCAGGGCTAGGAGCCCAGTCTATGTTATGAGTTATGAGCGACAGGGACTGTCCCTTGCTGGATGTTCTGCCCCCTTCCTGAGATGCCCTGTGACCTTACATAACTGCCTGGGCTTCTGGAAAAGACTACTCGCTATCTGCTTGGCTGAGACAATAGTTACCATCCCCATTCCTTCCCCTATCTCCACCTCACCCCCACCCCACCCCCATACCACCACCCTCTTGACTCACAGGGCAACTGGGTGACACTGAGACCCAATGTGTCAAGGACCAAAGCAAAACAATCACAGAGTGACTGGGCACTAGTTCCTCTATCTAGAAAGTTCCTGAGCTGATATCCAGACAATAGCTCATTTCCTCTCAGCTCACTGCAGAGCCCTTCCCAGAGTCACCACTGTCCCCAGCTTCTCACTCACCTCTGACAGAACAACGGCCTTCCCCATTCTCCGCCAGACCTGTTTCTGGACGCGTCGCAGCGCAGCTAGACAGGAACTTAGGGGGATGTTTGAGCTGCCTTCCCTTCAAAAATCCCCTCAAACAAGGGCTCTGCAATTAGGAAGTCCTCTGCCGGGGGGGGGGGGGGGGGCGGCGGATGGGCCAAGAATGCACCAGGGGCTGACAAGAAGGCTCAGTGAGTAAGGGCACTAGCGGCCAAGCTGGATACTCTGAGTTCAATCCCCAGGACCCGCAAGGTGGAAGGAGAGCATTAGCTCCCACAAGTTGTCCTCTGACCTCCACAAGCATGACACGGAGCACGGAGGCGTGTGTGTGTGTGTGTGTGTGTGTGTGTGCACATGCATGCTTGTGTGTGTGTACATGCGTGCTTGTGTGTGTACATGCATGTACATGCGTGCTTGTGTGTGTGTGCGTACTTGTGTGTGTACATGCATGCTTGTGTGTGTGTGTGTGCGTGCTTGTGTGTGTGCATGCATGTGTATGTACATGCGTGCTTGTGTGTGTCTGTGTCTGTGTGTGTGTGATAAAGAATTCACCAGAACCTACAAGCAGTGAGTAGTGCTATGCTGCTAGTGCCTGCTGGAGGAATTCCTTCTCCCTGCCTCCCTGTCTCTGCCCTCCTCCCCTACACAGCCAGCATTCTCAGAGATCTCCATCCATCTCCTTGAAGTTGATGCCTGGCATTAAACCTCCCCCCAGGGAGCCTTTGATTGAATCAGGCGTCGTCCCTCTGAAGATCACAGCAGCACACAGGAAGGCTCTGGCTGCCTGCGGCTCCTCTTTAGCTCCAGAGTGAAACCTTGATTCCCCAATGAGCCGCCTCTGAAGACAGAGGAAGAGGGACATTAACAAAGATTCACTGCCTTTCCTCAAGTTCAGACTCCTAAGTGAACGCGGCAGTGAACGTGCTCTGTGGGGACAGGTGGTGTTGACTTCTGAGTCCACACTTCCCAGGTGTGTGTGGGGACAAGTCAGTGCTCTGGGCACCCTGTAGCTGATACTGTGAGAAAAATGACTCCCAGCAGGGTGGGTGGAGGTGGGGAAAATGTCCGAAGTCATAGCGTTCAGGAGGATAAGGCAGAAAGAGCCTGAGTTCCAGGCCAGCCTCGGCTACTAGGGAGCTGCCATCTCAGAAACAAACAAACAAATCAATAAAAAGAAGGAGCTTTGTAAAAATGCAGGTCTGCATTTCATAGTTAACAATAGCATCAAGGGTTTTTGCCTTATTTGAAATGGGCAAAAAAAAAAACATTAAGAAAAATTTAGAACATTGGTAAAGTAAGGCGTGGTTTAAACCACGTGTTCAGTCTTAAGCATAAACTTGGAGTGGACTGGTTCTCCATGGCCACACGCTAGCATCCTCCTGAAAAACTCCATTCCTCTCCAAGCTGATTGTCTCTCCCGGTGTTACAACTTAACTCTGGATGGGAGACATTTACCATTACTGTAACAAAACACCTGAGTCTGAGCCCTTTAAAAAGAAAAGGGGTTGGGTGAGGGGCTGGTGAGATGGCTCAGCAGGTACAGGTGCTTGCCACCCAACCAAAGACCCAAGTTCAGTCTCAGGATCCACGCAGTAGAAGAAAACTGACTCCTGCAAGTTCTCTGACCTTCACATGTGTTCCATGGCGCGTGCTCATGTGTGTATATGTATGTGTATATGATGTATACGCATATGATGTATATGCATATGTATATGTGGTAGTATATGTATATGATGCATGTGTATATGATGTATGTGTATGTGTTTGCATATGCATATGATGTATATGCATATGATGTATATGATGTATATGATATATAATGTATACAATGTATATGATGTATACGTATACATATATGTATACACATGGGGGGGGACTAGGTCTGGAATGATCTTTGAAACCTCAAAGCCAACTCGCAGTGACACACATGCTCCAACAGGGTTGACCGTGCCATGTGCCTGCACGGGGGCCCCAGAGCACAGGGACCAGGCTGGGTCGGGGTGGGAGATGGAGAGCTGGTGAGGCAGCTGTCCCAGCTTCCTGTTGCCACTGGAAAAGTTGTCACAACTGTAACCCAGCTTCAGGAGGGAGAAGAGGAGGGAGGGGAGGAGGGAGGGGAGGAGGGAAGGGAGGAGGGAGGGGAGGAGGGAGGGGAGAAGAAGGGGAGGAGGAAGGGGAAGAGAGGATTCGAAAGGGAAGGAAAGAGGAGAAGAAGAAACCGGGAGGAGGACAGAGGAGAGGAGGGAGGGGAAGAAGGAGGGGAGGAGGGAGAAGAGAGGAAGGGAGGAGGGGAGGAGAAAAGAAAGGGGGAAGGGAAAGAGGGTATGGGAAACCAAGGTAGCCCTAGGTGACTATGCACTGTTGACACAGGCAAGGCCTTCTGTCCAGTGGGACATTGGCTAAGTCTTTCCCCTGGGTCAGGCTTGGGAAAGGGCTTTTCCTTGGTCCAAGAACAATCAGTGTTCATGAATATTGACCAGAGTCTTAGCGTTTAGCTGCTGTGAGCAGACGCCTTCATCACAGCAACTCTTTTGAAGGCAAACATTCAATCGGAAATAGCTTACAGAGTCAGAGGTTCAGTCCATTATCACCATAGCAAGAGGCATGGCGGCACTCAGGCAGACATGCAGCTGGAGAAGGAGCTAAGAGTTCTGCATCTTGATTCACGAAGGCAACCAGGAGAGATTGCTGTCCTCAGGCAACTAGGAGGAAGCTCTCTTCCTCAATGGGTGGAGTCCATAGGAGGAGCCCTCAAAGCCCACCTCCACAGTGACACACTTCCTCCAAAAAGGCCACACCCCCTAACGGTACCACCTCCCATGGGCCAAGCATATTCAAACCACCACAACCAGTGTAGGAAAAAGCTAGAAATTGCAGCTTCCTCCTCTGGGATGTTATATCCCCAGATGACTCACCTACAGAGACCTCCCGTGCAAGTTTAGGTGACTCCACGCTGTACACTCTGAGGTTCCAGTCGACAGGTGGTGGTGGTCGGTGTGGCTCTGTCCGAGTGGGCACAGCCCCCCACCCCATTTTCTTGCACATGCGTCTGTGAATCTGTCCTTCATTTCCTCACCACCCCAGTCAGGCTTCCAGAGCCCTCCACGCACATCATTACAGGAGGGCGAGGCAGCAGCCGCTAGCCTGGGGAAAGATGAAGTCAGTTCGCCAGGTGCCCAGGTAGATTTTGAGCTTTGTGATCTAGTCCCCACCTTGAGGATGTCACCATTGCCTAGGTGGGGTCGTCCTCTTTTCAAGAGCGCCTTTTCCAGCTCCCACCCCCAGCCATGCTCTTCTGCGACCCCTCATCCCTTCACTCACATTGGCGCCCTCTTCTGGTCTCTAGGAGCACTGCACGCACATTCTGAGGATGGCGTCTAGGATTTCAGGCCAGCCAGGCAATCAAACGCTCTATCCACTGAGCTGTATCTTGGCTTTTCTTACATTAGTATCAGCCACGTGATTAACAATAGAATAAGTTGATTGGCCAAGCTCACTTTCTTCCTAAAAGACTCGGTTAAGGCGGGGCAGCCACCATCAGTAAGTGCCTCTGGAGACCTAAGGTCCTATCTTCAAGAGGGGCTGGGCAGGAAACCTCAAGACCCACCCACCATGCCAGGAGCCCCCTTCTGACTCGTCTCCTAAGCCTCGCTCAGCTGGGGAAGCTTGAGTCCATGCCCAGAATGGGATTTCCCACGCAGAGTCACCTAAGCGCCCACCCACACAGGACGCAGGAGACACCTGCGGTGGCAATGTGGGCTCAGCCCGCGGTGCCCAGCTCCGATGCTGTGAGGCCTCACAGGTCCTCGGCCGTGGAACCTCGCGGAGGAGTCGCCTGTGGTGGCGTTCGCGGGATGAAGCCAGCTTGTGCATTTGGAGATAGCAGCCGACTCCATCTCAAGGATAAAAAAGGAAGGCACGAAGGAAATGACATTTGCGTGCTAGGAAAACCATCCTGCTCCAAACTGCCTCAGAGGAGGGAGCGGGGACGTGGGCGGCGCCTCCCCCGCCTCCTGGCTGGAGAGCATCTGCTGGGCCGCCAGCCTGGCAGCAGGACAGGCTCCATCCCGGTGCCCAGGGCCACCCCCACCTCCATCTGCCGCAAGATGGAAATACCAGCCTGTGTGCTCACAGAAACGGGGAGAGGAAAACAGCGTCTGGAAGGGAAGGGGTGCTAAGGTTTACTCCTGGGGTTCTGCTGGGAGCAGGAGTTCCTGGTCACCCTGAGCTGGGGAGAGGCTGGACCTGAAGTCTGTGGGGAGCTGCATACCCTAGCAGGCTGTTTATACATGGATTCCATTACCAAGCTGAGTCTCAAGTTTCCTCATCTGCAGAATGGGGCTAAGTCTCTTCTCTGGGTAGTTGCAGAGATGCAGGCATGCACAACTCCCTGGAACCCGTGATCAAAGACCCGAACCTTCATCTCTGTCCTTAACCCTCCGGAAGGGAAGGGCAACTATAGCGATTTGAATGAGAATGGCCCCCATTGGCTCATGTGTTTGACTGTTTGCTTCCCAGTGGTGGAACTGTCTGGGAAGGATGAGGAAGGTGTGGTCTTGTTGAAGGGGGTGTGTCGTTGTGGAAGGTTTCAGACTTCAAAGACTGGTACGATTCTCAGTGGTCCCTCCTGCTTTCAGATCCAGATGTGAGCTCTCAGCTGTTCCTTCTGCCACATCTTTGCTTAACCATCATGGACCCCAGCCCTCTGAAACCATAAACTCAGTTAAATGTTTCCTTTTTTTTGTTTGTTTTTTTTTCAAGACAGGGTTTCTCTGTGTAGCCCCGGCTGTCCTGGAACTCACTCTGTTCCCAGGCTGGCCTTGAACTCAGAAATCTGCCTGCCTCTGCCTCCCAAGTGCTAGGATTACTGCCCAGCAAATGTTTCCTTTTAAAAATTGCCTTGGTCTTGGTGTTCTATCACAACAGAAAAGTAACTAAGATGGTGGCTAGTCACTAATACAGTAACTGTTACAACAGCAGGTGTTGTTTACAATCAGCCCCAGTCCCCTGGGCTCCCAGACTCCACCAGCCCTCCCGTTGCTTATGTCTGGAGTCGGGAGTCCAAGGCCACCATGCTTACCACTCCTCCTGTTGCCCAAGCAACAGGACCAATTCTCCTTGTTTCAAGTGTCGCTTCCTCGGGGAAGCCCTCCCTGGCTTCCCCCAAAGTTCACTAACCACACTGCTGCGATCTCTCTAGCCTCATCTTTCCCAAACCACTGCTGATGTATCTGGCTCGTTACTGATGTATTAAAACAAAAGCTCTGGTATCCCAGGCTCACAAGAACTTGCTAGGTAGCTTAGGAGACCTTCTGACCACTCTTTACCTCTACCTCCCCAGTGCTGGGATAACAGGCCACCATGCCACCCTGCCACCCTGCCACCCTGCCACCATGCCACCATGCCTGGTAGAAGTCCATGGGGATTAAACCGGGGCTTTATGCCAGGCAAGCACACTACTAACAGTCACATCCCTCCACCCCCATGCCCGGGGGTTCTCTGAGCAGGCTTATTCCTGCAGACAGCCAACACTTTCCCTTTTGTGCCTGAGGCAATGTGATACAAATCAGTCATTTGCCACTCAGTTGTTCCCACTCAGAGCAAGCGAGGGTCTCACCCACCAAGACCCAGGTAGAAGCAGCCAGTGGGGTCCCAGGGGTGAGCCTGACAGAGAAGTCTCTTTCTCCAAATTCCCAGCTCTTCCTGGGACAAAGCCTATGCAGGCTTTTAGCATTTTCACCGGCCATAAAAGATCACAAAAATTACAGAGCCAGGCAGAGGAGCAAGAGCCTTTGTCCCAGAAGACCAGCACCTCCCTCACAAAGCGCTTCCCTTGGAGGGAAGCGCCTGCTGTGAGGACCCAGGAGAGGAACGTGAGTCTTGGGCTTCGTGCCTGTCTGGAGGAGAAGCGCACCTCTTTAAGGAGCCAAACATCTCCCGCATGCAGGCACCGCCCACCAGCCATCTGTCCCAGGTTGAGTTTGGCCTGCCTCTTGGGAGCCAAGAACTCCGAAAATGGTCCCCAGAGGCCAGCAGGGCCAGCTCAACCCTCCTCTGGCTGGCATGGGCTCATATGAGCCCACAGACGGAACCTGTTTCAGAAACAGCCCCGCGGTGGTGCGTGCGCCCAGCCCCACCCCCAACCACGCTGCCGAACACAAAAACAGCTGGGTTGTGAGACACCAAAAAATGTCTCATCAGCATGACAGATGTCAACCCTTGGGAAGAGTGACAGCCCCAGCTCTCCTGGGACCTTTGACGTGAGAGAGACAGTTCTCTCCCTACTTCCGGGTCTGGGGTCTGGGGTCTCCCAGGAGCTGAGCTAATTGGACCCCTGCTCTCTGGCTGTGACTTTCAGGGCGCTCAGGCGATGGGTTGGGAGCATCCAGACAGAGCTCTGAGCTCCCCCATGAATAGCTCAGTGCTAGAGAGATCAGAACCTCCCCCCTTCACTTGCCAGGGTTTGGGGGTGTCTCCTTAGGATAACACATCTATGGAGACATCCCCCAAATAGTCCTCAACATAATGGGACTGGGATCTTTCAGCTGGCTTAGATAATGTGTATGGGGGTGTCCTTACCCCACCAGACCCCTCCTCCAAGCTCAGGTGTTTTCCCTCTCCCTCTGCCCATGAGAGGCAAACGGCCGCTGTCATATTTAAGCTTCATTGTCTGTAGGAGAGGATTTAGAGTCACCCAGGAGATTGGCAAGGTTCTGGGATGTCTGCAAAGGCGTTTCTCTCTTGTGGTGATTCAGGGAGGAGGAGAAGCTCCTACTGACTGGACATTGCCACCTGCGGTCTGAGGGTCAGGGCACAATAAGAGGAAGAAGAGGCCAGGTTCCCCAGTCTCTGCTGGTCAGCCATGGTGGGACTGACAACTCAGCTCAGCCGCAGCCTCCCACCATGACAGGCTGAGGCCCCTTAGCTACGTGCCAAAATAAGTCCTTTGTCCTCAGACCCTTCTATCAGGAACATGATCAGAGCTTTGATCGAATTCACCGATAGGGTAGCCACCTGCTGCTTCCCTTCCTTCCCTGCTGTGGTTTTCCAACCTGGCTTCTCCAGCCCAGGTTATGCCATCCCAGAAGGCCCGGCCTCCACTTCCAACCAGACTGGTCATCCTGAAGCCCAGACCTAGTCCAGCAGAACAAGCCTCTGTTTCCCCATGGTGGCTTACAGGAGATAACCCCCCACCCCCACTGCGAGTGATTTCAGTCCTAGCACCGAGAGAGTCTTCAGATTCATCCTCTAAATCACAGTACTTTTTCTGCAGAGGACATATTGGCTTTGGTGGGCCACGTGGTCTGTTGCAGGAAGAAACTGTTAGTGTACATGAATGGCTGTGGTTGTGTGTCAATAAAACTTTATTTACAGAAACAAATATGGGGGGGAGGGAAGAGACAGATTCAGACCATGACCCACACCTTGCCAGCCTCTGCTTTAAGTCAGTGTTGAAGTGTCACAAGACATGAAAGGACTTGGCTGGCATAGAAGAGCACAGCACGAGCTTGGCTGGGGACCGTCAGCATCAAGACCAATATTATTTTTATTATTTCCCCTTCTGCACTGCCAAGGGATCAGCAGTCCTGACTCCATGTAAAGAGGCCGAGACCTTTTCTTTGTCAAAGGTCTGATAGCACACTATGATGTATATAGAAGATTCTAGAAACCAAACCAAAAACAAGACCTACTGTGTGCCGGGCACCTACCTTCATGATTTCAGTTCTTAAATATCTAAGAAAATAGTCACTCCCTGAAGAGTTTTCAGGAGAATGAGGTGAGAATTCCACATATAAGCATACCTACCAGGCGCCTGAGGGTCCCGTGCAGGCTCCAGGGCACCCGAGGCCCCAACAGCAAGCACCCCTACAAAAGCTGCATTGTCACCCAGATCCAGTCTCCGTCCCTTCCGCATATTAGCTTGCCCTGTGATGTTAAGCTGGCCTGGCACTCGGCGGGCATTTGGAGGTGCCAAGCTTGAGTTCCCCTCAATTCTCTGGACCAGGTCCTCTCCATGTCTTTGATGAGACCCTGGGTGTGGCATGTAGTGAAACTAATCCCCTCTTTGACCTCGATGGGGCCTCCACAGGATCCCAGTGTTAAGCAGGTTCTCCTGGGCCTGGTTAGACCCACAGCAGAGGAGAGGTGTCCTGGTCAGGGACTGAGAGCCCTGTCACTGTCTCGCCTATGAAGGACCCTTGTCCTGAGATACCCCAGCTCCCCTCCCTCTGCGCTCCATTACCACACAGTGCAGAACTTGGCATAGATGTGGCTGCTGACGCCCCTTGTGCCTCCTTACCATCTCCCTGTAGGTCCCTGAGTTATGGGGTCGGCCGCAGGAATGGCTTTGAAGGGAGGAGACGTGTTCCTCCTCCCCCTCCCCTCTCTTGTTCCCAGGCAGAGAGGGGGAGGGAGGGAGAGAGGGGGTAGGGGGAGGGGAGGGGAAGGGGATGAGAGGGGAAGGGGAGGGAGGAGGGGAGGGAAGTAAGGAGAGGGGAAAGTGAGGAAAGGAGAGTGGGGGAAAGGGAGGAGACGGGAGGGGAGAGGAGGGGAAGGGGAGGGGAGAGGAAAGGAGGGGGAGAGGAGGGGAAAGGGAGGGAGGGAAGAAGAGGGGGAAGTGGAGGAGGAAGGGGAGGGGGAAGGGAGGAGAAAGGGAGGAGGGGAGGAAGGAGGGGGAGAGGGAGAGACAGAGAGGAAGAGAGGGGGAGAGAGGGAAAGGGAGAAGGGGAGAGAGGGAAAGGGGGAGAGAGGGAGAGACAGAGAGGAGGAGAGGGGGAGAGAGGAAGAGAGGGAGAGACAGAGGGGGAGGGAGGGACAGGGAGAGGGGGAGGGGAGAGAGGGAGAGGTGGAGAGAGGAAGAGACAGGGGAGGGAGAGGGGGGAGAGTACAAGCCAACACAGAGGAACCCGGGCAGAGAGAAGCCGAGGACTGCCGGCATCTCTCTGCCGCCTTCTTGAATGTGGACCAGCAAATTTTTGCAGTCTGCTACCAATTTTCCACCCATCTGCACCAAAAATGTTTTAATATGTGCATTGTTGGGGCCTGCCACACCTACTCTCAGTAATGATGTCAAGTCACCCTCTTAGGGCCTGCCCCCTGGCTGGTTTACCAGAGCTGGTCTATCACTGGCTATGAGCCCCATTCACCTAGGACAACAAGAAAAGCTGTGGTGGGGGGGGGGGGTCTGGGCCGATGGTTTAGAGTAAAGCACTTACCGCTCCTGCTGCCTCGGCTGGCCCAGGTTCAGTTCCCAGCACCCACACGGCAGCTCACCACCATCTATAATTCCAGTTTCAGGGGATGGGAGGCCCTCTTCTGACCTCTATGTGCACTGGGCAAGCTCATTGCAGAGACATACCCGCAGGCAAGATACTCATCTACAGGACAAGTGAAAATAAGAGAATCTTTTAAAAGAAAGAAAAAGCTTCCCAGTGGAGTTGAAGAGGATTAACAACGACGTCGTTAGCCACCGCAGAAGTACCATCGACATCGTTAACCTCCGCAGAAGTAGCGGTGGCACCGGTCACAGCCTGTCTCACATCTCATTTAGAGCCATACACTGTGTCTCACTCCTAATGAGACGGAAAGTTCCAGGGCATGAGCACTATGTCCCATGAATCCAACTAACAGTGATTAATGGCACAGAGGTGCCCTGGACGCTGGTGGGAGGCTGGGCACATGGACCATAGCGGAAGAGGCTGCTAGGTTCTGTGAAGCAGAAGGAAGAACAAATGGTGGCCAAGAAACCCGCAGTGGGGCAGGGTGTGGGGGTCAATAGTCAAACGTGGCCACAGGGCTGCAGAAACCTAAGAGTGCTTTGGATAAACAGAAAGCAGAGTAAAATTCAGCTTCGGGGCGGTGGTGGCACATGCCTGGGTCCCTAGCATTCAGAGAGCTGAGGCAGGAGGATCATGAGTTTGAGGCCAGCCTAGACTACACAGCTAGGCCTTATCGCAATAGGCTGGGTGACCCATAAACCTCATGGTTCACCCATGGCTCTAACCACGCTGTCACCCTCTCTTTCCACTGCAAGGTCCCAGCATCCTCTGTGGGTGGGAATTCTGTCTGGAATTCTGCTAGCAGCCTTCAGAGGAAGGTGTAGAACCCTCAGCTCCTCCTGCACCATGCCTGCCTGGATGCTGCCATGGTCCCGCCTTGATGATAATGGACTGAACCTCTGAATGCTGTCCTTATAAGAGCTGCCTTGGTTATACCTCCCCAGAGGTTATACCTCCCCAGGTTCCCATCCCAGAGACAATGTGCACACTGATTGACTGTTCAAGGTCATGTACTTGCTTGTGTGCCAATGACCACACAAGAAAACGGACCCTGTGAAGGAACCAGTCAGGACTCGGTGTGGATGGAAAGGGGAGGGGACAACTTGTTTCCCGGCAGAAAGCTAGGGGAAGGGAAGGGGTAGCTACTGACAGACACCCACAGGCTCCCCTCCGAGCTGGTCCCCGGGGCCTTTCCAGTGTCCCTCACTGGACTGTACTTGTCACGTGTGTTCATGTTTACGCCTCAGACACAGTGACACGAGCAGAGGTGACCTCACTATTATGTGGCATTTACCAGCCAGGGTCTCCCCTGAGCAGTCTTGGGCAGGACACTCATTGGTGGGCTCAGATCTGAGCCCTGGACATCGGATGTGGGTCACTGTCTCAGGTCTCACTGCAGTGAGCAGACACCACGACCAAGGCAGCTCTTATAAGGACAGCATTCAGAGGTTCAGTCCATTATCATCAAGGCGGGACCATGGCAGCGTCCAGGCAGGCATGGTGCAGGAGGAGCTGAGGGTTCTACATCTTCCTCTGAAGGCTGCTAGCAGAATTCCAGACAGCTACAATGAGGGTCTTAAAGCCCACATCCACAGAGACACACCTACTCCCACAGGGCCACACCTTCTAATAGTGCCACTCCCTGGGACAAGCATATACAAGCTATCATCTCTGAAGGTGTTGGCTTGAAGCTGAGGGTCTAGGTGTCACCCTGCTGTCCTGAGTTCCAGTTTGAACAAGCTCTAGTCCTACCTTGGCCTGGCCTGGCCTGGCCTGGGACTCAATTGTGTGAGTGGCGCTTCAAGGTCGATGGAGAGAAAAGGCCCTCGCTGGTACCCAGAAGGATCTGTCCTTCACAGCCTCCCTCTAGTAAGTCTTTCTGACCTTTGATGCAGACCTAGCAAGGCAACCCCCTCCACACCTCAGGGGAACTTGGGTGGCCAGACACCACACCAGATCAGCGGTTCACAATCTATGGACTGTGACCCCTTTGGGGGATCAAACAATGCTTTCACAGGGATTTCCCCTGAGATGATAGTCAAACACAGAGATTTACATTAACATTCAGAACAATGGTGACCTTACAGTTATATAGTAGCAACAAAAATAATTTTACGGTTGAAGGGTGGGGTCACCACAACACTAGGAACCAAATTAAAGGGTCGCAGCATCAGGAAGGTTGAGAACCATTGATCTAGCTGAACATTAGTTCTAACAGAGTCACCCCATGACTTATGTCGTATATTGTTAATGTAGAAACAGAATTATTTCTGGACTTGGTGGTGTTCACCTTTGACCCCAGCCCTCAGGAAGCAGAAACAGGCAGAGAGCTGTGAGTCTGAGGCCAGCCTGGGGTGCACTATGAGTTCCAGGCTGGCCAGGGCTGTACAGTGAGAGCCTGTCTCAGAACAAAATAGAACAACAGAGCACCCTTTCCCAGACTGTGCAATTCACTGTGGAGTCGGCTTCTGTGTCGCTCTGTAGGGGGAGGCCGTGTCATAAGACACATTCCCCCCAGGCAGGCGGAGGAAGAGCTGGACAGTGGAGATGGCCCACTAAAGCCTGAGCACCCTCTGCCGTCCATGTGACCTTTGAATCTGCTTCTCTCACAGGACGCCATACCTGCCCGTCCACTGGAGGTCTGTGTTTGCCACTCTAGGCTGCCACAAACTCAGTGGTTCCCTCCCACTCGATGGCAGGGCTCTTGAGGCTTAGATAACAATGTCACCACACCACGATGTCACAGTGTCAGATGAGCATAGTTAGAAACTCAGAGAGAGCCCGACACGCACCAGCTGCCGACGCCAGCCTGGAAAAGGGGTCTCGTCAGGAAATAACAGGCAAGTCCTATTATTCAGATCCGGTTCAGTCTCCTTGTCAGCTCCACATAGTTCAGGGTTGGCCTTCGCCCAAGAGCACACGTCCTCACAAGGACGAACGCAGGCTCTGCATTCTTGAAACCCTCCCCACAGATGAGGCCCGGCATCGCGTATGTCAGGAAATGGAGAGTCATTTGCGGCTGTCCCAGGATAGTGTGTTTCACTGCTACTGATCATTTTATACACACAGTTGTGCAGAGAGTGGAAAGAGGGGAGAAGTATAATAGGGAGGGGGGAATGGGGGACAAGAGAGAGAGAAAGGGGCAAGAGAGCTAGGAGTCCCGAGAAGCCCCCTTTCATTGTGGACTGGGTTACCTGACTGTTGCCAGGTAACTGTGAGTGGGGAAAAACCTGGCTGTAGCCAGGTGACTGTGGGGGTGGAGTCCAGCCAGAACACTAGGGGCGTGGCCCTACGTGTGACTGATGGCCACAGGGTTATGGAGTCCAGGAGTCAGGAGTATGGAGTTGGTGTCAGGAGCCTGAGTATCTGGGAGCACGGCTCACGGTCCCGTCCCTTGTAGAATATTCTACTGGGTCTCCGGAGTAAGCCTCGCTCAACCAGGCCACAGAGTGCCTTTCACGATCCCACAGCTCAGTGTTTAGGACCACTGGCTGCCCTTGCAGGGGACCTGGGTTTGTTTCCCAGCACCCACGTGGCACTTCACAATTATATATAACCCCAGCTCCAGGGATCCAGCGCCCTCTTCTGGCCTCCACGAGCACCAGGCACGCATGTGATGCGTAAGACACAGGAGCAAGTAAAACACCCAAACACATACAAATAGAAATGGTTTAGTGAAGAAAAAATACCACTCTCTCTCTCCAGGCAGGGGTGGCACACACCTTTAATCCCAGCACTCCACTCAGGAGGCAGAGGCAGGTGGCTGTGAGTTCGAGGCCAGCCAGGTCTACAGAGTGAGTTCCAGGACAGCCAGGGCTACACAGAGAAACCCTGTCTTGAGAAAAACAAAACAAAACAAAACAAAAAAACAAAGCAAAACAAAGCACTACTATCCTAGCACCAAATTACACAGGGAAGGCTGACCCCCCAGTCTTCAAGTCACCTCTCCCGTTAGAAGAATCTTGCTGAGCTGGCGGCACATCCTCTAGGTTGAAGGCAGCACAGCCAGCTGTTCCCACCCTGAGTGGAGCCTCACAAGAGGGCCGTCCAGAGCAAGCGACCAGAGACTGTGCACAGCTTTTGGGTCTAACCTTCAAGGAAAAGTCCTGGTCTTAACTCTTGGCCTTTGGTTAGCAGGCAGTGGAAATGGTCAGAGTGCAGATACGATGGCCGGAGCTAGTGCAGCCACACTGGGCCATGAGAGGGACACCATAGTGGGGGATAAAGAACCCGGTTTTCTGACAGTGGCAAAGCTGCCCTACTGGCCCCATATGCTTACACAGACTGTCAAACCAAAAAAAGACATGCAGGCATCCCTATTTTGGGATTCCTCTTCAGTAGCTGAACTGCGGGCTGAATTTACACATTTCCTGAGCTTTTATAAGATGGCTGCATCTGCTGCATAGGCAGCCGACGCTGGGGACGAAGAGCCTTCTCTAGGCGTCCATTCACCCAGCAACTGTGTGCGCATCACCCCGTGCCAGGCTCAGGGATGCAGAACAAGGAAGCGTCCAGATGGTTCACATTCCTGCTGCCCCCGTTCCTGCTCGGGACCCGCGGCTTCTCCGGCCTACCAGCCTGCTAGTCTGTGGCTGTGGCACTGCTCTCTAGGCTGATGCCAGCCCGTGTTTACGAGCTGGTAGCCACACCTTTGACAAACCTGCCGTCCTTTCCAGCTGGCCCATTCCCTGGAGAGAGGCCTGCCTAAGGCCAGCAGCGAGCGGCCTCGCTGTGATGGCCATCCCTGGTTGTCAACTCGATTACATCAGGAATGGACTAGAGTCCAGAAATGGTGGGCGCACCCGCGATCCCCATCTTGAGGCACAGTGGCCATGAAAAGCTTAGGCTCAGGCAGGGTAGTACACACCTTTAATCGCAGGAGACACAGGCATGCAGATCTCTGAGTTCAAGGCCAGCCTGCGACAGAGCAAATTCCAAATCCAGGCGTGGTAGTACTCACCCTTAATCTGGGCCACACCTTCTGCTGGAGACCTGCCCATGGACATTGGAAGAAGAGACCTGATTTTACTTCCTTGTCAGCACATCTGTTGGAGCCCCTTTGTCAGGATTCCGGCGTACACAGAGGCCAGCTGAGACAACCAGCCTCGTGGGACTGAGCTTCTACCAGATTCTCCAACGTCCCCTCCACAGCTGCCCTTTGTTGGGTTGGTGCGACTGCAGACCATAAGTCATCACAATCGATTCCTTCAATATACAGAACCTTCCCATGAGCACTGGGACTCTAGAGAACTCTGACTTCCTCTGGCCTTACCTCCTGCACTCTCTGAAGCAGGTGGAACCTCTCCTGTGGTCCACTCAGCCCTGGCCCACGCTATCCCTTGTGTGTCCCCTATGCCCGGCACCCTAGGGGGCCCTGCTAGGTTTCAAGTTCAGCTCAGCGTCTTCTGCACTGACCCCAGATCCTTCCCCTGCTGATCTTCTGCATACTGACCTGTCTGTCTCCGAGCTTCTGGATGGTAGAAGGACTGGAGGGCAGGAGGGCCGATGTGTCCCCACTGCTGAGCTCCCAAGACTGACTCACATGGACTCTAAGGGTGACAGGTGAGGCCTGGAGGCCCACTGGTGTAAGATGCTGAAGGGTAGCAGTCCTCACCTGTGGATCGCGACCCCGGGTGGTGGTGGGGTGAATAGCCTTCTCACAGGAATCCCGTATCAGAGAGATTGTACTTCAGAGATTTACATTAGGATTCATAAAAGTAGCAAAATTATAGCTATGAAGAAGCAATGAAAATAGTTTTATGGTTGGGGTCACCACAACGTGTATTAAAGGGTCACAGCGTGAGGAAGGTTGGGGACCACTGCTCTAGGGACATGTAAACCTAGACGTTCCTCAGCTGCTTCCTTGGCATATTGGTGTCCCAAAGGCTTCTTCAGCAGGCCTGGGGGACATCGATGCAGATGAACCCACCACCTACCTCTGGTCACACTTTCCTGAGAAGATATAAATACAAGACACAGTCACATTGTCACTGTCAGGGTGGAGGTGACAGGTAGACTAACTCTGTCCAAGGGAGTCAAATGCATTCTTTGGTGACAGAATGAGGATGCATCCTGCAGCAAAGACACCTAAGGCAGCATGGGCGCAGTCTCGCCTCCGCGGGCTAGCTGTATCTTGGTAAATATAGTTCCCAGGATGGCCTAGCCGCATTCCGGCCAGTTCAGGGGAGACTCCCTGCCTGGGCAGAAACTCAAGCACTATGCTTAAGCCCGGAAGAAAGGCTTGACCCCCGAGGCTGAATCAGGAGAATTACCTTGAGTTTGAAGCCAGCCTTGGCTACATCGAACCATAGTATGGCCCACATAGTTACAAAACAACACATAGCAGCAGCCAGGAAGGGCAGATGTGGGGGGTCAGGGCTTGAGATATGCTGCAACCCAAGAAAGAGGACTTCAAAACGCTTCCTTCATTGAAGACTCCTGGCCACAGCTGGGGTGGTGGGCGTGTCTTTGAAATAATTAGTTCTCTGGGCTACATAAAAAGACTTGGAGAGAAGAGGGCTGTGAACTGTAACGGGAATGTTTCCTCCTCGCCCCTCTCCACAGGCCGGGGGTCAGGGGAGGGGACACAGGCACAACCCCACTGTGAGGGTCTTGCCTGGCGCTGTCCCTGATACTCAGGCAGTTCACACAGTCGAGGTGTGCTGGAAGCCGGAACCAAGGGCTATGTCCAGTGCAGTGCTTCTTGCTGGCAACTTCTCTTGACACTGGTGGGGTCACCTGAGTCTCGTTGTCGTCGTCGTCGTCGTCGTCGTCACTTTTCTTATTGCTATGAAAATATGACAAGAGCAACTTCAGGGGAAAGGATTTCTCCTGGCTCACGGTCTAAGGAGCTCGCGGTCTAAGCTCTGCCTGGGTTTTATGATGAGCATCCTCAGCGATCTAGGACATTGGGACACTTACTCCTCAGCTAGTGGCACTGTGTGGGGAGGCTCAGGAGGTGTGGCCTTGCGACCGGAAGTACATCACTGGGGGGCGGGCTTTGAGGTGCCAAGATTCTCACCATTTCCCCTGTGCTCCCTGTTTGTGGTTTAGGATGCGAGCGCTCGGCTGCTGCTCTCCTCGGCAGGCGGCCTGCTGCCAGGCTCTCCCACCATAGCGTTGACAGTGTTTTCTCTGTCCTGAACTGTAAGCCGCAAATAAACCTTTCCTTCCATGAGCAGCCTTGGCAGCGGTGTTTTACCACAGCAACTGACAAATAATTAAACACACAGGGAGATTCGAAAGACATGAAATGCCATCCGTGCATCCGCAGCACCACGGTAAGCCCACCGTGGTGACTCGTGCCGCCAACATCCAACATCCTTAACATCGGAGGGGCGCACAGGACAGCTGGGAGGAAAGTGACTCAGAGAGCTTCCCACCTGCTATAAAAATACCCTGCAGCTTAGGTAGAAAACCAGATTCTCGCTTGATTGGCAGGTCTTCCAGAGAGACAAAGACAACGTGAGGGATCAGTAGACGACTCCACGGCTGTGTCGTTTGGCTTTGACAGCCACATCAGGACATACTACTCACCACGGAAGTGGAAAAGCATGACCACAGTTCAGGGGCTGTGGTCACTGTGGAGAAGCCTGCTGCTGCTGACGGTCAACTATGATGTCTGACTGCTGTCACTCTTGTTACTGTGTGGATATGAAAGTCCCCCAAAGACTCATGAGTTGAAGGTTTCATCCCTAGCTGGTGGTGATATTGTGAAAGGTTCTAGAAACTTTAGGAGGTGTGGGGGAGGGGGCAGGTTAGAGGAATTACATCACCAGGGTGGGTCCTTGAGGGCTGTCTGCCATCCTGGGTCATCTCTGTTTCTTGTCTTCTGGGTGACAATCAGCCCTTCCCCCGTGCTATGTCCCCACAGTGTTAAACCTCACTGCAGATCAGAGTCAGCAGAGGTCAGGACCATGGGATGACCTCTAAACCTGCGCACTAAACCAGAGAATCCATCTCTCCACGTTCTTGCAAATGTTCAAAGCTCCAGAAAGCTAGTTAACAGTCACCTGACAGCTAATATCTTCTGTGATGACTCACCACACCAGAAGGCAAGGCTATGAATACTGAGTCAGGCCCAGTGGGCAGATACCCAATCCAAGCATCATGGCATGTGGATGCCACAACAGTCCTGGGTACCCATGGGGCAGAAATGCATTCCCCAGAGGCATGTACTAAGGTGGTGACATTCATCACAGCCACGAGTGACCTGAGCCACTTGGGTAAACTCAAGCAAAACAGCCCAAGATGTGGTTCCCAGACAACACCTGGTAGGTAGAGAGGCCAGAGGTGCTGCCACCTGGAGGATGGAGGCCAAGGTGCTGCCACCTGGTGGGCAGAGGCCAGAGGTGCTGCCACTTGGTGGGCGGAGGCCAAGGTGCTGCCACCTGGTGGGCGGAGGCCAGAGGTGCTGCCACCTGGAGGATGAGGCCAGAGACAGGATCAGGCATGTGAGGCGGGGTGAGTAGTACACCAAGCTATGCCAATTCTTGACCAAGAATCATTCTATTAATGTCCTCCAGTAGAGTGAAGGTGAGAAGTCATATTCTAGGTACTCTCTGAGGGTAGATAAAGCTGTACCCAGAAGCCATGGGCTAATACACGAAAATCCCAGTGTCGGAGGTAGGCTGCTCCCTGTGAGCTGTTAGAGGCTCCAGAGACCCTAAAACAATACAGGCGATTGCTACATCTGTTGGCTGCCCACCAGAAGCCAATGGCAACACCCTGTTCTCGAGGATATCACATGCTCTGTCTGCAGGATGTAGAGAAGTCAAACTGGAACAGGCTGGAAGCTTCCTTCCTGCTGGTTAATGTTCATCGTGGGAGAAGGTGCTATGCAGGCTGATGGAGAGACTCGTCCTTAATACGCTGTGGGGGTAACAAGGGTAACCATTAGCTTCAGTCCGTGAGCAGTGACACCCCAAAGGCTTGTGAACAAGTGACTGTTGAGTCCTCTGCCGTGAGTGAATTATCTGTCACCTCAGGGAGCCCCAGGGAGGAAGGGACAGAGAGACTGCTGTGAGAGCAGAGGAGGAGCAGAGTGCCGTCGAACACTGACCTCTGACATATGCACAGGACGCCGCAAGATGGAGACGTCGCCATCCTCTCTGCCGTGGAGGGGAGAGGGACTTCAAGGTGTCCTCACCAGCCTCTGAGGGATGGGTTGAGAGAAAAGGAAGGGCCGTAGCCACTGGCATGTTGCCTGTGCTCATGGAAATAATGGTGATGGCACTCATCTGGTCACCCATGTGCACATGGATGTATATCCACAGGCATGCACACGTATGTGCACATACGTGCACTCACATCTGCACATGCACACAAAAGGAGGAGGTTTGATAATGACTCCCATATGCTCACATGTTTGAATACTTGGTCTCGAGTTGGTGGAACTGTTTGGGAAGGGTGAGGAGGCGTGGCCTTGTTGGGGCAGATGGGTCACCGCGGTGGGCTTTGAGGTTTCATAAGACTAGGTCTGGGCTCTGTGTGCTCTCTGTAGTTGTTGATAACCCCCTGATGGATTACTACATACGGGTTTCTGTCCCACTCTGGGATCAGAAGTTAGTTCTACAGTTGTGAGAAAAGTCCCTGCTCAAAGACCACAGCAGGATACCCTTATCTAGACCTGACTCCAAAACTTTTCCTCCAGCGTCAATTTTCTCCTTTGGAAAATGGGCCCAGATACACATGCCAGTCCTTCCTCCCCAAGGCTCGGTGAGTGAAGGTAGGAGTGGTAGGAGTGAAGATGGTAGGAGTGAAGATGTTCTAAAAGGACATAGTGTCTCTCTTTGGTGATCACAGGGTTGGGGCAGGACTCCTGAGGAAGAACTTCAGCAGATTCTCAGGCTGGGAGAAGGGAAAGCGTAGAGCCTGGTGCTAATCAGGTGGGCTGGCCTCACTAGAGTGACCCAGCGGCCCAGATCACCTTTCAGGAGAGCCCAGAGCCCAGACAGATGGGTCAGTGATGTACAGGACACACCTTGACCAGGCCTGTTTAGTGGCGCAGACCTCTGGGCCTTTATAACCTAAACCTTAGGGAGGACCTTGAAGATGGAGTTGGGGCTTCCGCCACCTCTCCACTCATTCTCTTCCCAGTGTGGTCACCCTGAGTAAACCTCCTTCCTCTGCTTCTCACCATAGCCTGCCTCTTTAATCAGCACAGTGAGGAGGGGCAGCACATCCCGGTTTTAGAGCTGTCGGGACTCAGGCTCTGGCCCTAGCAGCTCCTGTTAGGAGATGAGATGTGAGAAGGGGACTTGCTACCCTTTGTCATCGTCGCTTTCACACAGTGAGAGGTGACAGAGGAGATTCCCCTGGGGATAACACCCTCTTTCCCCAAAGCAATGACCTCAGCTCCAGAGGAGTTCCAGAGGAGCCCGTTACAACACGCTGCTTCTGAAGAGGAATAAGTGTAGGAGCAAAATGACCCAAATGCAGACATTTGGGGCTCTGGACATCAAGTCATATGGCCTAAGAGGCTGGTCCTCTTGTTGTTCCTTGGGGGACAGGGACAACCAAGAGGAGGAAGCTGGCAGGTGCTGCATGGTGGGATGCTGCAGATACCTTACTATGTGGTAAGGCTGGAAGACCCAAATCCCTCATGCCGTGGTTTTCCGGAACTGCTTGAGGCCTGCAGTCAGGTGACAGGGGGGGTGGGGGAGTCGGGGTGGGGCTGCTGTGCCCACAGATCGGCCCTTCCAGGTGGATGTTAAGGAGGGGCTTGGGAGGCAAACATGTTTTTTTGCAAAGCCCTGAGGCTCAAGTGACCTGTTACAGCCCCGCCCCGAGTCTCCCAGAGAAAGACAGATCAACCAGGGCTGAGAGACTTATAGGGCCCTGCACCTCACTAGCTCTTGGTGGTTGCATGCCCTTGGACAAACTGCGTGGCGTTCCTGCCGCACCACGAACAGGCTAAAATGAGCGAAGTGGCCACACTGAGCCCATGCACTCTAGAGAGCACTGCGGCCTCAGCGAGGGCTGGGGAGCTTAGAGGTTAGTGTTTCACACAGAGGCAGGAGAGCACTGGAGGCAGCTCAGGCTGTGTGACAGACACCAGACCCCACACCACAGTGTTGTCCAGGTCTGGAAGCCCAGGGCCCAGGCACTGGGGCTTTCGCAGGAGCTCTAGAGGGTCCTGCTTACAGAGGGCAAGCCTCATTTCCTAAATCCTTGGGAGGCCTCTACTGTGTTCAGAGACAGCGATGGAGCTTGGGGCCATGGATTCTTCAGCGTCATGGACTAGGGTTTCGCCCTCACTTCCTCTTGCTGGTTTAGTCAGCCATCTCCAGGTGGGGATGGGGCCGCAGCTCCACACCATGGGGAGGAGAGGCAAGGTAAGGCCATACTCAGCCCCAAGTTCTCACAGCAGCTAGAGAGCTCGGAAGGTTCTAGAATACTCTTTCATTCCCCCAGCCTGACACCCTCTTTGGAGGACTGGCACGCACAGTTCTTAGACTTTCTGTGATTTTTTTCTTTTTTAGATTAAGATAATTTCTCTCCATAATGTGCAGAAGGGAGGGAAGGAGCCCTGCTCCGAAGGCTCCTAACTCAGAGCAGGCAGCTCATTCATCTTTATTATGAGGGTTCCAGAAAAAGCCCCGGCAGCCATAACTCAATCATCTGACTCCCCAGCTCAGCACTGGACAGGGTCAGCTGCCGAGGCAGGTGGCGGCCTGTGCCAAATACAAAGTCAAAAGTCAACAGCGGGTACACACACACACACACACACACACGCACACACCACATACACACACACACATACACACACACATACATACACACACATACATATACACAGACATACACACACACCACACACACACACACATGCACACACACACACATGCACACACCACATACACACACACATACACACACACACACATACACACACACCACATACACACACCCCACATACACACACATACACACACACACACACACCACATACACACATACACACACACACATACCATACACACACATACCACACACACACATACACACATACACACACAGCCTTGGCCCAGATCAAAGCCATCCTCTGCCCAGCACACTCCAGCAGAAAGGCTGCGACTGGGGGGACAAATCAGACTTAAACATGGCTCTGGGGCCAGGCTGGGAATGTTTAGAACATTAGGAGATGAATCACTATCTGAGCGGCTGCAACTGGAGGCGGAAGGCGCTGAGCGACTGGAGCGCGGCGGGCTTTTCATGGTAACAAACAAAACATTAATTAGTTGACACTTTGTCCTTACTCCAGTGCTTCTGCCTGTTTGCGAGGAAGAATGTCACCTGCCGTCAAACTTTCTTTTTCTAATTGTTTTGCATTGCATTTTAGTGTGTGTGTGTGTGTGTGAGAGAGAGAGAGAGAGAGAGAGAGAGAGAGAGAGACAGAGACAGAGAGAGAGAGAGAGAGAGACAGAAAGACAGAGAGACAGAGAGACAGAGACAGAGAGAGAGAGAGAGAGAGAGAGAGAGAGAGAGGGAGCACTGCCATAGCAGGTTTTCTCTTTCTGCCCTGTGGGTCCTGGGCACTGCACTCAGGTCTCAGGCTTGGTGGCAATCACCTTACACACTGAGCCATCTTACCTTTGCCCCCCGAGGATGCTTCTCCAGTCTTATTCTTCATCCTACATGAACAGAACTTTCTAGCAGGCTGAGGAAAAGAGGGACCTTGGCCCTGCGCAGCCTGCAGCCACCTCCTACAGCCTGCATCCCGGGGAGCCGACTGCGGTCCAGGTACTAGGCAAGGAGCTGTAGCTGCTCCCGTCACAGCAGCAGCTGCCCCAGAACCCTGGGACCAAAGAAGAATGAAAGACAGTAAGGAGCCAGCGCAGAGAGCCTGCCAGCCCTGGTCACCGAGCTCCAGAGAGCCACCAAATCTTTTAGGCCAAGGTTGTCCATTCACAACCCCGAGGTCCTCCTATGCATGCCCAGCAAGGCCTTTGCCACTAGAGGGCGCCACATGCTGCTGCTTCTGCCAGGACCAGCATCCAGAGAAAAAAAGAAAGCAGCCAGGACCTCTCTGCCTGGGAGCAGTTTCTAGACAGATGAAGGAGATGACTCCTGAGACAGCTGGTTGTTGACAAAAGACATCCAAACACCTTGAAAATCACGGGAGCTGAGGGTGAGTGGGAAATTATAATGTGACCCTCACACTTTCTTCCTATGTAGAAAGTGAGGGTGGGGTGCAGGAGCCCCCAATTGGTCCCAGCAACCAGACACACCTGCACCAAGACACACCTGCTCCCAGACACACCTGTTCCCAGACACATCTGCACCCAAACACACCTGTACCCAGGAACACCTGCACCCAGGAACACCTGTACCCAGACACACCTGCACCCAGGAACACCTGCACCAAGGCACACCTGCACCTAGGAACACCTGCACCCAGGAACACCTGCTCCCAGACACACCTGCACCAAGATACACCTACTCCCAGACACACCTGCACCCAGGAACACCTGCACCCAGAAACACCTGCACCCAGAAACACCTGCTAGGACACTCACACTGGCAAGACTCCACCTTCTGTAGGGCCCTGACCCATCCAGGTTTTTCTCTCAGTATCTTCTGCCCTCCACATTCCTCCACTGAACCTCAGGCTCTGTGCTGATAGTGATTTCTGTTGAACACAGCCTGAGTGTGACAGGAGGCTGCGCCTACCCATTGTAGCCAAGCCCCACATTTGAGGAATACTAAGAGAAGCCTGCCTATTTTACTACCAACAGTAGCCAACTCTCAAGTTTCCGAAGCACTCTGGGCCTTGAAGAAGCCTTCAGAGGAGAGGCTGTGGCCACTGGAACCCTCTTCGTGTTAAGCCAGCTCCCTCAGGGACTCTGGGCTTCTTCCCCAGGAAGGAACACCCAGTACCCATGACTGTGTCACTCTGGTTGTGCTGAAATGATATTACTTTGTCACCTTAACCCTCTGGATGATCCAAAGTCACAGCAAGCACAGTGGCAGGAGTGTAACGTGCCTTCCCAGTGCCACAGGGTCACGTGGGTGGAAGTGGACAGATAAGCTCATCCCTGTGCTGGAGACCTGTCAATTCCAATATGGCAGACCATAGGTGCGATGCCACTCAAAGGAAAAAGACGCTCACAGCTTCTCCTCCAGCCCCAGGGCCACCAGGGAAGCTGACTGTCACCACTGACAGACACGGAGCTAAAGGAACACATACACGTGTGTTCATGGGCGCACACGATAGGAAGGGTCCCACGGACATGAGCCACAGGCTTGGAGACGGGGCCAAAGAGCCGTCTGCAGCTGTCTGTGCAGCCAATTGCTCCACCATCCTCCTGCTTCAAGAAGAGTAGCTGGACTCAGCTCAGGGTCTCACTGTACTCGCAGCTCAGGGTCACGCTGTACTCGCAGCTCAGGGTCACGCTGTACTCGCAGCTCAGGGTCACGCTGTACTCGCAGCTCAGGGTCTCGCTGTACTCGCACTGCGCCTGGTTTCCCCAAGCGAACCTTCTTAACAATAGAGACAAGTAGGATTTAATAAGTTGATTCTGTGAACCAGTCTCTGGCCTCGACATCAGACATGTTCCCCACTTCTCCCCTCCCCCACCCTCCCGCACCTCTCTCTCACACATTGGGGACCCAACCCTATGGGCCTCCCTGCCCGTGGGCCATTACCCGCTAAGGTCTATGAGGGTAGCAGGGAGCAGAGTTCAGAAGCCCTGTTAGATACAGTGAATGACCACACCAGGTTCAGCTTTCCGGAGGCAGATCATCATAACTTAGGGTGACTCGAGGCTTATAAAGTTTTGGTAGGACTGAGGGTAGGGATATCCAGGATGGGCAAAGGTCATTGGATGAAGGCTTAGGGTACAGAAACGCCTCATCAGCATGTGGAAGTGTCTCAGGACTCTCAGGTGCTGGCTGAACAGGGTTTTATCAGAAAAAAGGAGATAGACCCTATAATCTAACTAAGGCTGTGTGACATACCTCAGGTAGAGGTGTGGGAGAGGGGAGACTTAGAAGTCCCCAGAGAAGGTCAGAGGAGGAGAAGCCCTGCTAATGAAGGGAGTCTCCCATCTTACATGGACCCGAGAGGCTATGTGGGCATGGTGAACTTTGACCTTAATTAGCAGGGTTTTCCCACACAACCTAGGTAACCTTTCCCTTTAAGCCACACCCTCCACCACCCCCCCCCCCATTTTTAATGCCACCATGCTGGTCAGACCTGCCCATGTCTTGTACACCAGTGGTTGACTTTTACAAAGACAGTTTCTCATACCAACCAGAGTTCAGCTCTGCTCTCCCAGCAGGTGCCTGTAATGGGTCAGGGTTCAAGAGGTGTCCCTTGAAAGGGAGGTGCCTGGTGGGAGGAGGAAGTGACACCCCTGCCGAGCCATCTTGCTGTTGTCGATGGAGTCGGGAATAGATGTAATAAGCAGGGCTCCGAAAGGCAGGGTTTCTGGTCAGAACGAGGCGGCCACAGGGAAGAGACTGATGGGAAGACAGGAGTGAGTGGGAAACCTGAAGAACTCCACTCCAGCATCAACCAAAATGTGACAGAAAAGCAGGTAAATGATGCCCTAGAGCCTCAGCCCTGAGCCCTGGGAGCTTCCTGGGGCTGAGGGACAAACGGCCACACCCTGGGTGGCTTTAGACATTGACCCTTGATCAAGAGCCCTTGATCAAGGTAGAGCAGAACCGACCCTCCCAGAACTCCATTGCAGCTTCTCCTTGCCCTTCAGCAGTCCTGGGCATCCTGCCGACCACACCAGACTCAGCCCTGTCTCCACACAGCCTCCAGCCTAGGCCTCCCGAGCTCCCTTGTCTTGCTGTGAGAACCCCAATCCTTGCCCAGATCTACCTACAAAGGCCCATTTTCCACCTAGATCATGCGCCGGGGCACACAGGGCTAGGACTTGGATACATCTTTGCTGGGTATACTGTTTAATACACTATGAACCCCACCCCAACAAACACACACAATGTTTCTAAAACTAGCTTCTGCTCTTCCACAGTGAAGGATTCTGGGAAGTCATAATGATCACCACAATGGAAAAAATAAGAGTTAACAATGAATGGAGGGTGTTGTGATTTGAATAAAAATGGCCCCCATAGGCTCCTATACTTGAATACTGGGTTATCAGGGAACAGCACTATTTGAAAGGATTAGAAGGATTAGGGGGTGTGGCCTTGCTGGAGGAAGTATGTCAATGAGGGTGGGATTTAAGGTGTCAAAGCCCATGCCAAGCCAAGAGTCTCTCTCTTCCTGGGAGCAGGATATAGCTCTCAGACAGTATTCAAGACAGGAGCATGGCAGCATCCAGGCAGGCATAGTGCAGGCAGAGCTAAGAGTTCTACATCTTCATCTGAAGGCCACCAGCTTTGAGGATGTCGTTCACCTCACTGACTAGGCTTCTGTGATGGTTTGTATATGCTCGGCCCAGGGAGTGGCACTATTAGAGGGTGTGGTCTTGTTGGAGTTAAGTATGGCCCTGTTGGAGTAGGTGTGTCACTGTGGGTGTAGGTTATAAGACTTTCATCCTAACTGCCTGGAAGCCAGTATTCTCTTAGTAGCCTTCAGATGAAGATGTAGAACTCTCAGCTCCTCCTGTACCACGCCTGCCTGGATGCTGCCAAGTTCCCACCTTGAAGATAATGGACTGAACCTCTGAACCTGCAAGGCAGCCCCGATTAAATGTTGTCCTGTATAAGGCTTGCCTTGGTCACAGTGTCTGTTCACAGCAGCAAAGCTTCTCCCTGCCTCTGGTGAGCTGCTGGATCACAGGACCATGAGGAAGGCAAGCCAAGGCTTCAGAGCTGTGCTTCATTCAGTTGGTAGGTTCCTCAGTCAATACAAAGACCCCCAAAACAAAGCTCTCCAAAGGACTTAAGGCATGTGCACATAGAGTTAGAAAGCACCCCCACTCCTGGGGTACTGGTCTTGGTTGTCTTTTGTTACCCCTCCAAAACCCCTCTGCAGCTCTGTCCATCATCAGGACGTGCCCCTCCCCCACGGGCAGCTCTAGCTTTGAGGCCTTCCTCTGCAAGCTGGAGCGTTGTGAATCAGCTGAGGGGAGCTGGTCCTAACGGCTTCTTAAGTCAGCTCCCATGTTTTCCCTGTCAGAGCTGGATTTAGACTTCCAGCTTCTCGCTCTCCTTTGGAAGGAAACCCATGCATTATGGATGAAGGCTATTTCTTATTCAACAGCCAAGAATCACTCTTGGATCAAGATCTGCTCCCTTCCTGCACCTCCGATATCAAAGCCTGTCTGAGAACTCTCCTTTCTTGGCCTGAAACTCTGAAGGACCAGCTAGATAAGAATCCTGCAGGGGCATGAAACATAGCCAGGCACATCCGTGGGGACATACTTGGTGTTCTCTTTATTTTTTCCTAACCACCCATTCATCCATCCACCGACCCATCCATCCATCCACCCATCCATCCATCCATTCATTAATTCAGAATATGTGTGCATGGATGTGTATGTGCATGTGTGTGCGTGTACATGTGTGTGTGTGTGTGTGTGTGATCATCACTGAGAGTCTCCCTCAGTTACTCGCCATTGTATTTGTTGAGGCAGGGTCTGTCCCAGAACCCAGGGATCACCAATTCAAACAGACTATCCGGTCAGGGAACTCCAGCCATCCTTCTGTCTCCACCTCCTCAGCGCCGGGATTACAGGTATGCCCGGCCTTTTATCTGGGTTCTGGGCACTCTAACTCAGTCTTCACACTTGTGTGGAAGGCTCTCCACACAAATGGAGCCATTTCCCCAGCCCCAGGGAACTAAGGATTTCCACTTCTTTGAGAAAGCATCACATGGTGGATGGTGCCGGTGCAGTAGGAGTGCCCAGGGGACCTCGGGGCTCAGGCTTAGGTTGGCGATGTTTCCAACGAGGACTTGGTAGACCTGAGCCCTGGCAAAGGCTGCAGGGATCATGTAGGTAAATCTGAGGACAAGGAGTGGATCCCTGTCACCAAGCCGGGCCACCTGGTCAAGGACCGGAAGATCAAGTCCCTGGAGGAGATCTACCTGTTCTCCCTGCCCAGTAAGGAGACCGAGATAATGGACATTTTCCTGGGTGCATCTCTAAAGGATGAGGTTCTACAGAGCCTTCCAGAGCAGAAGCAGACTCGGGTCGGCCAGCGGACCAGGTTCAAGGCTCTTGCCAGACTACAAGGCTCTTGGGGACTACAATGGTCACGCTGATCTTGGTGTTAGGAGCTCCAACGAGGTGGGCAATGCCACCAGAGGGGCAACCATCTTGACCAAGTTTTCCATAGTCCCTGTCCAGAGAGGCCTCCGAGGGAGCAAGACTAGCAAGTCTCACAGTGACAGGCCACGTGGCTCTGCTTCACTGTATCTCATCCCTGTCTCCAGAGACACTGCCAGCAGCTCTGCCCCTGTCCCCAAGAAGCTCCTGATGATGGCTGGTATAGATGACGGTCACACCTAAGCCAGGGCCTGCACTGCCACCCTGGACAACTTTGCCAAGGCCACTTTTGATGCCATCTCCAAGACCGACAACTACCTGACCCCCGACCTCTGGAAAAGAGACTCTGTTCACCAAGTCTCCTTATCAGGAATTCACCAATAACCTTTTCTAAAAACCTACACCAGAGTCTCTCTGTTCAGAGGACCCAGGCTCCAGCTGTGGCTACCATACAAGGGTTTTTACACAAATTAATTGATTAATTAAGACTGGCTAATTAATTAATTAAGGCTGGTTTTAAAAAAAATTCGTTTCCCAGCCTTTCTTGTGGAAACACGAAGACAGGAAAGTAAACGTTAAGGCTGCACAGCCGCACGCCTTTAATCCTAGCACTCGGGAGGCAGAGGCAGGTGGATTTCTGAGTTCGAGGCCAACCTGGTCTACAGAGTGAGTTCCAGGACAGCCAGGGCTAAACAGAGAAACCCTGTCTTGAAGAGAAAAAAAAGGCTTCACAGCAAATTCTTCCTGGTTTTGGCAAAGCCTGCCAGAGCCAATACTGTCAATTGACAGGGACTGAACATTACCCATGCCACGACGCTGTGCTGTGTCTTCTGAATACGGTCTTCTACTGACTTCCTGATGGGAGAGCTGACAGGACTAGTCCCACTCTATTAGAGAGGGAATTGGTGCAGAGAGAGGTAAAGGGATTGTCTGAGGTCCCACAGCTAGCGTGCACCAGAGCAGAAACTTGAAACCAGAGCTCTTAACCAACTTCATTACTGACTCTGTTAAACCACTAATAGTAGCTAGACAGAGAAGCGTGTGAAACGCCATGTTGGCTCTTTATACGCTAACTTGGGAAGTTCCCATACACAGTATTTGGGAATTCCTGGTTATCTGCATTGCCTTAGTTTGGGTTTTCCTGCTGTGAAAAGATACCATGACCAAGCGAACTCTAACAAAGGCAAACATTTAATTAGGGCTGGCTTACAGATTCAGAGATGTAACCCGTTATCATCATAGTGGAAAGCATGCAGCATGCAGCATGCAGGCAGGCGTGAGCTGAGAGTTCTACACCTTGATCCAAAGGCAGCAGGAAATGTATTGTAGCATATTGGGCATAGTTTGAGCATAGGAGACCTCAGAGCCCGCCCCCACAGTGACGCACTTCCTTTAACAAGGCCACACCCACCCCAACATGGCCACACCTCCTAAGAGTGCCACTTCCCCTGGGCCAAGCATTCACACATATGGGTCTATGGGGCCTGTCTTATTCAAACCCTACATTGCATGACACAGTGACGATTTTCCTCATCAGATGAAAAAAAGAACAAAAACAGAACATGGTGTTGATTAAACTTCTAGTACGTTAAGGTCGCCTCATATTTCCCAACAGACATTTACATGCATATTGCCATTCGTGGAATATACAATTCTCACAAAATCCCTGGCAGCTTGCTGTTCAGTGTCATGGTAGGGAGGCTGTCCTGGGCAGGGGAAATAGAAAAATGCTCGCCTTGAACTGAGAAGAGGCCGAGTTCAACCCGCAGAGCCCATGTTTACAATGAAAGCTCAGAGTGGTTTCATGTGTACTGTCATGCTAGTACGGGGTCTGCAGAGGCTGCGAGGGCCAGGGGGAGGGGCATGACCAGGGCCAGGGGAGGGGGAGGGGGAGGGGCAGGGCCAGCCAGAGCAAGTAGGTCAGGCAGAGACAGGTAGATCTCGCTGGATGGCCAGCTTAGCTGAATCGGCAAGTTCCAGGTCAATGAGAGACTTCCAGGCCTTAAAAATAAATCAAGGCAGATACCGCCTGAAGACTGAGACCCAAGGTTGTTCCTCTCCTCCATGAGCGCGCGCACGCACACACACCTGCACACGCACAAACATGTATGGGCACACAAGCGCACAGATTCAAAGAGAAAGCGGGAGGTCTGTAGATCTGGAGATATGACTCAGTCCAGGATGCACAGAGTCCCGGGTTTCATCCGCAGCACCACATAAACCAAACATGGTGCACACCCTGCAGCCGCAGCACCCGGGAGGGAGGGACAGGAGGATCAAAAACTCAAGCTTATTCTTGGAGGCACAGTGAGTTAGGAACCCGAGTCTCAAAAGAGATGGAGGGGGGAAGGAAAGGAAGGAAGGAAGAGGAAGTGGGGAGGGAGAAAGCATGGAGGGAGGGAGGGGAGGGAGAGAGGGGAAGAGAGGAGGGAGGGGAAGGAGGGAGGAGAAAGGAGGGAGGGGGCAAGAAGAGGGAGGAAAGGGGGAGGGAGGGAGGGATAAGGGAGGAGGGGGAGCCTCTTATCAGAGCACACCAGCCACTCCACCCATCACCACCACCACTACCTTCTGCGATGACGTATGTACACTGTGACGCTTCTGACATTCAGACCGTCACATCAAACGTCATGTCACATTATGTCATGTCAGTCCCATTTGCATATGAACTGTCATCATTTTTTGATGTACATATGGCCCAGACAGTGAAACCTGCGGTCTTAGGTACAAATGCTATTTTACTTAGCCGTCACAAGGAGAGGTGTACGGTGTCACCATCTTGTAGTGGAGGCAGCACCAGGGGCCAGAGGAACCGGAGAGCTTCGGAACACGTAGCAGTAGGTGTCTGTGAAACCTGGAGCAAACAAGGCCAAGGAAAGATTGAAGTGCCTGAGGCTGCAAATGAGGAATAAAGAGACAGCAGCCTTAAATCCAAGCAATAAATGAACTTGCCACCGAGGAATGATTGGAACGAGGACTTTCGGAGGGAAATAGATCTTTCAGGGTTCAGGATGAATTAGCCAGGCTCGGAGCCCTGGGGGTGGACCGAGTGTGACCGCAGAGGGCGTGTCCTGCCTGCCACAGTCCCTCATCTCCCGGGAGTCAGGCGTCGGGCAGCAGCGCTCAGCAGCGCCACCTGCAGGAAGGACGGCACACTGCTGCACCGTCGATCATCCTCGCCATGCTGGGTGACATAGAACAAGCCTTTGACTGCCGGCGACTCTCTTGGAAGCCCATGCACTCCTGCACCGCAGGCATCCCGAAATGCAGGTTTCTCCTTTTCTGAGAGATTCCATGCCACATGCGTGTGTGTTATGATTTGTTTTAATCTTTACATTTTTATTTATGGCGCACTCACTCGTGTGCGTACCACAGCGCTCATGAGGAAATCAGAAGGAAAATTTGGGGAGTTGATTCTTCCACAGGTGGGTCCCAGGGACTGAACTCAGGCCATCGGGATTGGCAGCAAGCACCTTTACCCACGGAGGCATCTTGCCAACCCAGTTTGTGTTACTTACTGATATTCCCCGCAACCTCAACAGGATACTCCACGGGCACAGGGACTTTTGTTTGGTTTTGTTGCCTGAGATGGGGGGGTCTCCTTACGTATCCCAGGTTAGTCTTGAACTAACAGTATCTCCCAGGCTGGCCTCAAAGGTACCGACTTCTTGCCTTGCCTCAGTGCTTGGACCACAGGCCCGCGGACACTCCCAGCTCCTGCAGGACATGGATGTCTATGGGGTTGACACCCCAACAAGCAGAGGAACAATGGGGTGGCAAGTGCAAGGCTCGCCGCCACAAGGACTGAAGATACTTGACATTGGAGAAATGGGGAGAAAATGAACACATCTAGTCCAAGTCACAGCTCTCTGAGCTTGATAAAAGACGTTGTCGTGGGGCAGCTGCAAATGCACTGTGAGCCCAGAGCAGGGAGCGCATGGCAGGGCAAACGACCCAAGCGTGAATGACCAGGGTATGGGCAAGTGGAGAAAGTGGGTGATGGCGTTCCCAGCGGAGTGTCGACAGAAACCAAACAAAGGCCTGTCAGGGTGAGCCGCTACCACCTGTCCAGGCAAGATTGTTGCTTTTCTCAGAGCTGAGACAAAATGCCAGACAAAAACAACCCGAGGAAGGATTGCAGTTTGAGGGCACAGTCAGTGGTAGGAGAGAGAGGCAGCGGGCATAGTTCGTGATGGTGCGGAGACACAGCAGCAGGAACTCAAGGCCGCCACATTGTATCCAGAGTCCGGAAGAAGAGAGATGAAGGCTGGTGCTCTGCTTCAGTCCTCCCGTCTCCCCTTTTCCCCTCAGTCCTCAGCCTAAAGCGCTGCCCACACACAGTGGGCCTTCTCTCCTCAGCTAAGCCTTTCTGGTGTTGCCCTCAGAGGTGCGCCCACAGGTGTCTCCTAGATGGTTCCAAATCTAGAAAGAACCGTCATAAGCGTGTGGAATAGCTCACCTGAGGGGGAGGTGGGGCACCTGTAAGTACGGGCAGGCTGAGTTCAGGAGGAACGTTCTTGCTGGTTCTGGTGAAAGTTCGGTAGGCTCCTGGGGTTTGGGGAACAGTTGGTCCTAGGCTTTCTGAACCCCATGTCACCTCTCTGGGCTTTGTCTGATAGGTCCCTGGCCTAGGCACCTGCTCAAAGGTTCTGGGTCCCCTGTTTATCTCTCAGGACGGAATGCTCCCACTGCCTCTTGTTTCCGAATCCATCCTTGTCAAACCACGACCTCGCCTCCCCCTCAGCGGTGTGAAATCTGAGTTGTCAAGGCCTCAGCAAACCACGGTCCAACCCTTGCCTCAGGCAGGGGCAACAGCTGTCCCACCAAAATTCAGAAAGGAAGTCTGCTATTCACAGAGCAGTCTGAGCTCAAACCAGAACAAAGGCTCCAGGAACAACTTATATTCAGCCCCCCCCCCTTAAAAAAAAAAAACAAAATGGTTCTGGGGGGATAACATGTGACCCTCATACCCAGAAGCATCTTTTGTCCTTGGAAAAGTGTGCTTTTCAGTGCATATTCCGGGGGACAATTGGCCCTGGTTCCTGAAACCCACTCTAATTGTATGTAATTTTTATAAATACAGTAATTAGGACTTGCTAAGCCTTCTAATAGAAACTGAATTGAACCTTTATGGGAAGCAAAGGCTTCAGGGGGAAAGAGGAGGGCGCTTTGAACGTGTGGCCTTCCCACCTCACTTCTAGAGATGAACTTCTAGAACCCCAGAGGCAGGCTCAGAAACCAGCCCCCCTGGTGGTCACCAGGGCTAAAGCCAGAAGCAGGGTGCCCTCACCTGATGAATCCAAACTTAGAGAAGACGCCCCGCGGTGGCTGGCGACTTCCAGTCCACAATACACCTTTTAGGGGACTTAGGTGCTCAACGTTTAAAGTTGAAATTTTTCACACACACAAAAATGGGTATTTTCTGGCCAGGCATGGTGGTGGGCTGGGTAGTTACACCCAGCACTAGGGAGTCAAATGCAGCCGGATCTCTGTGAGTTCGAGGCCATCCTGGTCTATATAGTGAGTTCCAGGGCTACACAACCAGACAGCTAATTTTCGAGCTTCTTGTGGACCGCTCGCGGGATTCTGACCCCCATCTGTTGGCAGTGCGCCGATGTCACGTGCCCACCGCACTCCTGGACAGCGCACACACGTGACCCCACTTAGCCGCAGTCCTGGCTCCTCCTTCTTGCCCGTCTGTTTTACACCGCTGCAGACGAGAACCTGGCGCACGATCTCGGAGCATTCTGCCGCTGAGCTGCGCCTGCCCTCTTTCCCTCTCTGAAACAGGCCTTTTAGCCACGAGGCCCTGCTGTCTGGGCAGACTGGTACTCTCTACTGATTCTTTTTCCTAGCAGTGAAATGAACCACACAAAGTATGCTGACAGGGAACCCGCAGTCTGCTAGTGTTTCCAGTCACTTAGAGGCGCCATCCCTCGAATAAGGCGGCGGGGAGGAAGGCTTTCTAACTGTGGGGGAAATGAGCAGGCTGCTTGTGGCAGGGAGGCGTTCAAAGTAAGGTGCCGGGGGTAGGGATGCGGCTCAATGGTTAGAGGGCTCGCTCAGCAAACACAAGGCACCGAGTTCCAGCCCCAGTACTGCAAATAAGTGGGAGGAGGGGCTGGAGTGGAACTAACTCCTTAGATATGCACGTGACTCATTTCAAAAGAGTGAGGGAGGAACACTGGACAGCAGACCTGCATTTCATCTGTGGCTTCAAAGAAGCACGAAGGGCTCCTGGGATGATGGCTCCAGGGGTTCACAGCCCCCAGAACCCAGCCTCCAGGAACGACGGGGGCGGGGCCTTCCCCTGCCCCACCCACTGGGTTCATAGCCCAGACTTCAACAATAGCACGGGGGAGAAGTCTGCCCCAAAGCTTAGAGCTTTTACTTAAATTTAAAAAAACAAAAACCAAACAACAACAAACATCCCCAACCCTTTCGCTTCAGAACTGCTTCTATAAACATGAACTGTTTCATTTAATTAAAAATACACTTAAAGCTAAAGCGTCTCCACTGACAACTTCTGAGGCGACGCCATCACAGAAATCAGAACACAAGGGGGTTCTAATGGCTTCCTGAAGGACGCAGCATTCAACCACACGCTGGAGGATGGCGCACAGAAAACCCCCAATAGCCTGGATACGCAGCAAAGAGGTCACTGCACTATCTTTCAAATCTTTCCAGATTACTTACTTTCTTGGGGTCTCCAAATATGGGCTCTGGGCCAGCAGCTCCGTGGAACTTGTTGGTTATATACACTGTCTGACCCCACAAAACTAGGAAAGGAGAAATTCCAGGCAGACTCAGGCACTTAGTCAGTTACTGGCCCCAAGAAATCAACTTTAGGGCGGGGAGAGGGCTCAAGCTGTGAAGCGCCTGGTGCCGATGCTTGTAATCACAGCTCTGGAAAGGCTGGGACAGGGTGTCAAACATCCTCCTCCAATTGGTTGGGTGCTTAGCCAATGAGAGATGCTGTCTCAAAAATCAAGGCACTAGGAGAGGTGGCTCAGTGGTTAAGAACCACTTCCTGCTCTTGCAGGGGACCAGAGTTTGGTTCCTAGCACACGGAAGGGGCTCATAGTCATCCATGATTCCTGTTCCAGAGGATCTAATGCCTCCTCTGACCTCCCGGGTACAAGGCACATACATGATGCACATGCACACATGCAGACAATAAGACTCATACACATAAATCTAAGAAAATGTTGAGAAGAAAAAAGACATGTGGCAAGCATCTGAGGGATGTCACCGAGATCGCCCGACAGTCTCCACACATGTGTGTTCATACATGCGCCTCCACCCACAAAGAAATCAGCTCCATTCAGTTTTCTGGCTTCTAAACTTTTCCATTTACCTATTGAATGTGTATGGGTACATGTCTGCTACAGTGCACACATGATATTGGGTACATGTCTGCTATAGCACATGTGGTGTTGGGTACATGTCTGCCACAGTGCACATATGGTGTTGGGTACATGTCTGCTACTGCACATTAGTGTTGGGTACATCTCTGCTACTGCACATTAGTGTTGGGTACATGTCTGCTACTGCACGTGTTGTTGGGTACATGTCTGCTACTGCACATGTGGTGTTGGGTACATGTCTGCTACTGCACATGTGGTGTTGGGTACATGTCTGCTACTGCACATTAGTGTTGGGTACATGTCTGTTACTGCACATGTGTTGTTGGGTACATGTCTGCTACAGTGCACACATGGAGGCCAGAGAACCTCCTGGGTTCTGGGACTTGAACTCAGGCCGCCAGGCTTGGCAGCGAGCCCCTCCCCTCCCACCTTTGTCAGGAGATCATCTCACAGCTCTGTTTTTGTTTTTAGGTGAAGTCAAGATTGTGAGAATCTATACCAGTTATGATTTCTACTCCAGAACACATGATTTCTTCCCAGGAGTAAAGACAACCTAGAACTTACTTTATTTTTCTATAGGAGATGAACCAGCCAAGTGTTTGGCTTTGCAGTCTTGATGAGACATTCTTTCCTGGATAGAACTACTTCGTTCTCCCAAATCCTGCTTCCAGCTGCCAAAGTCACCCAGTTCTGTCGCTTGTGAGTCACTAATGAATGGGGACAGGGCCTCGGACCACGTGTGAGTTAACCCTGTCACCTGGGGTGAGCGGAACCTTGGGGATTAAACATGCTCTGGGTGAGTTGAGGGCAATTACCTAAGAGGAAGGGGGGAACCCAGAATGTGGGGGACATTGTCCCATAAGCTGCGGTTCCAGAGAAATGGGAGAGGAGAAGGCTTGGGGGTATAGGTGCTCTCTCCCTCCCCCCTTTTCTCTCCTTCCTTCCCTCTCTCTTTTCCTTCCTCCCTCCCCCTCTCCCTTCTTCCTTCTCTCCCTCCCTCCTTTCCTCTCTCCCTCCCTCCCTCTTTCCTTTCCTCTTTCCCTCTATCCTTCCCTCTTTCCCTCCTTCCCTCTCCCTCCCTCTCCCTCCCTCCCTCCCTCCCTCCCTCCCTCTTTCCTTCCCTCCCTCCCTCCTTACCCTATGTATGAGGTGGTCTGCCTCATTGCACCATACCCAGGATGCCTCTGAAAACAGGAGCAAAGCAAATGCCCCTTAAATCATTGTCTTCAGCTATTCAGTTACAACAGTGCAGAAGAACGGGTGGTGACCTGCACATTCATATACAAATTGTGTGCACCAGTTAGAAAACTGAGGCAGAAGATTAACACAAGATTGACACCAGCCAGAGTCACACAGCAAGACACAACAAAGTCTTTTGTGTGGACTTGTCCACACAAATTGGCAGGAATTTAGTCATTACAGAGAGAAAAGTTTTATGAGGGGATTCAGTATGATATTAAAATAAATAAAGTCACTGGTTTCAGGGGAGAAAATACCTAAGGAAATTTGAATATTTGAAATTGGGCAAAGAGGTCAGAGAGATGGCTCAGTAGTTAAGACCACTATCTGCTTTTCCAGGTGACCAGGGTTTGGTTCCCAGCACCCACATGGTGACTCACAAGTGTCTGTAACTCCAACTCCAGAAGGTCTGTCGCCCTCTTCTGGCCTCCATGAGTACTGCACATATATGGCATATAGACCTGCATGCAGGCAAAATACTCATATCTATAAGATAAATATAAAATAAATATATTTTAGATTAAGGGTTAATAGTAGAGAGGTAGGCTGAACTTATAATATGATAGTATACAGCATTCACCTAATACACATGAGACCCTAAGTTCAATTCCAGTAACATGTATGTAAACACCAAACATGTGTGTCTCTTTACTGCCTCCTGAGCCACCTAGATGTGACCAAGCAGCCTCATGCTCCTGCTGCCGCAGGCGCAGGCGCAGGCGCAGGCGCAGGCGCAGGCGCAGGCGCAGGCGCAGGCGCAGGCGCAGGCGCAGGCGCAGGCGCAGGCGCAGGCGCAGGCGCAGGCGCAGGCGCAGGCGCAGGCGCAGGCGCCATATGCCTCTGCTTCCCAGCCTTCTCACCATGGTGTGCTGTGTCATCTCCTACCCTGCGCCAAAATAAATCTCTCAAGTCGTCCCTTGGCAGGGATTTAGTCATTACAGAGAGGAAAAGTAACTGACACGTCTATGGTCTCTTCAGCCGTATTGTCATGGCTGTAGCTTTCATAACCACTGGAGGACATACATTGTATCCCTTCTACTCTACAGAGAAGAAAAGGAAGGCACAGAAAAACTAGAGAAGGTGTCACCTGTCACACAGCTCAGGAGCCATGAAGTCAGGGTGAAGCCCAGCTCTGTATCCTCAGACTCTGGCTCTAGCTGCTGGCCACCTCCTCCCCCTCACAGAGCTGGCCTTTCTCAGGACAATCCTGTTTGCACCAGAGGCAGGCTTTCCCTCCCTGGGCACACGCTCACCACCTCTAATCTCTGCCTTTCAGATGCCACCATTCCTCCCAGGTACTGTCACAGGCTTCCCTCTCTGAACCCCATCCAACCCATGTTTCCCCAGGGGAGGAGACAAGCTGCTTTGTCACCATCCCAATCATTGTGTAAGGGGTGTCCCAGGCTACCCTCCAGGGAGCTCTGACCCTCCCGGGACAATCTGCACATGGTCCACAAAAAGGATAGCCAGTGACTGTGCACTGTTGAATGAGTTTGGAAAGCGGGAGGGGAACTGGATGAGACAGGCCATCACGGCAACAGTAGGTGACTGGAATCCTGTTTACCCAGTGACAGCTGAGAAGCACAGCAGGTAAAGCCCCACAGTCACCTTCAAGGACGGTCTCCGGTGACTGGACCCTCCCAAACTAGGCCCCAGCTCTTAACGGTTCTGGTACCTGTAGCGCAGGATTACAGCTCACTGTTCTCTTTAATGCAGGGCAAAGCTGACTCCTGAGAAAGCGTGACGTCACAAAGGACAAGCATGATTCTCTGTGCAGACCAGGACATCTCAGGTGATGCCAAGCCCACCGGGCCTCTGCCTCTGATTACGTGGTGGGTCTTGGTTAGCACTATTACAACAATTCGGTCAGTGAAGCCCAACTGGCCATATCCCTAAGGATCGTGAAATAAAGACAGCTCTCTAAACCTTGCTTCCCAAAGGAGTCAGATTCTAAAGATCGGAGCAAGAGTCTAGTGCCATAGCCTGTTGGACAGTAAAGGCACGCCAGGAAGCTTGGTAAGGTGGAGCAGGTAGAGACCTGGAGCCGCGGTGGGCACACACCTGAGACTTGGGCGACTCCCCGCTCCCTGCCAGATTCCTGGTGAGGAAAACATGCCGCACTCCTCACAGAAGGAAATGTGTCCTGTGGCCACGTAGGCCCAAAATATAGCTCTCTGTGCTAATGAGGTACTTAGAGGCCTGGAAGCCTTAGCCAATAAGCTTCCCTTCCCAGATACTCCTCCCTGAAAAAGGTATTTAATCTCAGGAATACCCTGAGAAGTGGGTATGGTATGTTATGCATCCATTTTGCACCATGAACAACCGATAAACAATTTAGAACCAAGGACTGTCTCATCAAGATCTGCCATGAGGATCCAGGGAGAAGGCATTGGCCTATAGAGTCTCAGCTTAGTTCTCTCGTGAAAGACCTCTCTGCATCCCCAGCCACCAACCTGCCTCCGCCAAGCTAAGGACGGCCACCACTGGGACAAACCAGAGCTCTGCTTTCCCCTGGCCCTGGGCTAGATGCTGTCTCCAGCCTGAACACTCCCTCCCAACTCCATGCTTGGCTCTAACATGACTCCCAGCAGCACCTGGATGTCCGAGAGTCTGAGAACCCCACAACCCCAGCCTCGTCATAGGCCAGGGGACCCCGAGCCAGCGCTGGCTTCCCCATATCTCAGACTGTGCTTCCCCACCCCCAGAGCAGTGTCTTGGAGCTTCCAAACAGCCCAGCACCCGTCCTATAGGTGATGTGGGGTAAGCACAGTCAAACTCCCCAAGTTCAGCCTTCCCAGTGGCCCAGTGGGAGAGTGGACATGGACCACAACGGCCATCAGAAACTCTTAGGGAGTAACTGTCTCGGTTCCCTTAACAGCCAATGCACAGCAAGTATGGAGACAGTTACATGATTATAGCCCAACTGAGGATAACTACAGTGGAGAAGACACGGATTCTAATTGCCCAGAATAAATGTACCCCCGAATTGCAGCTGGGGTGGGCATGTTCTGGGTTTCTATAGATTATCACAAAGAGCAAGGGGGTGTACCGAAGTGGCCAGCAGCCATTGTAGTGTCTGACAGGTCATCCATTGGCTCAGGTCCTCTCCATTGTACATTCTAAGAGACGGCTAGTAAGGAAGGGAAAGGGCTGACGAGATGGCTCTGTGGGCAGGAGTGTCTGTTATCTTAAAAAGGACAGGGCTTGATTTCCCAGCACCCATAAGTCCAGTTCCAGGGGACCCACAAGCCCTCTTCTGGGCCCCACAGGCACTGCATGCATGTGATGAACATGCGTAATACATGCAAGCAAAACACTCATACACATTAAATAATCAAATCTTAAGTTTTAAAAAGAAAGTGTTGGTTTTTAGAAGCCTGAAGTTCCTGCCCAGCTGGGTCAGAATGGCCTGGGTACCAGCAGCAAAGGATTTCTGCTGCATGCCTTCCCAGGCTAAAGAACTTTGTGGTCTCACTGTGATACCCCGGGTGCTTTCTTAGAACTCTTAATGAAAATGCAGCTCCCCCTCTGGCCACTGTTTTATTATGTCAACTTAAGCTCCACATGAACAAGTCTGCAGCTTTGGAATTCTCCCAACCAAGAAACATGGCGCTGCCACTTAGCAACACCAAACACGGCAAACAGATTCTGATTTTTGCAGTGGTCTTGCTTACTTACATAGCTCCAGCTAGCCTGGGACTTGTGATCTTCCAGCCTCAGCCTCCTGTTGCTGGGATGACAGGCCTACACCACCACACGCAGTGCAGCAGGCTTCCCCTATAATGACACGGAACTGGGAGAACTCACCATCCACAGAGACAGGACCAATGAAGAGACATGTGCTGAACACACAAGCCACCGCCGCACCGTGTGGTATTCAAGAACAGGAAAATTAATCCATGCTAGATAAATCAGAGACAGGTACTTTCTAAGGAGGTTGCACTGGGTGAGAAGTAGACATGTAAGCTATGGGATGCTATGAACTTTCATGTTTCAATCAATACAGGCTATTCCTATGTAAAAATTGGTAAGCTATGCACTCAAGATTCACGTACTTTAAAAGTGTGTGTGTGTGTGTGTGTATATATGTGTGTGTGTGTGTATAATACACACATACATACATACATACATATATGTATATATACACATATGCATACATACATACACACATACATATATGTCTACACATACACACACACACACACACACACACACACATATATAAAATGTAGTTTTGTTCTTCCCACCCCATGACCAGGAAAAGAAGCTTATTTTACGGTGGTGGGTGGGGGCGATTATGAATATAGCTAATCAAGAGCTCAAGCTTCCAACAGCTTAAACCGGCTTTGTTCTAAAACTATAATATGTAAAAATTGGGCTTTGTAAATGGGCGAATTAGCCTGCAATTATTTGCTTGCAGAATGGAGCACCATGGGGCTTCTTTTGATGGCGGGCTCCCATAGGTGCACTTTAAAAAGAAAGAGCGAAGCTGCCAAGGGCGATTTAGTCACCAATGTTAACAAACTGTAGCAGAAGCTCACAGATCTTTCTCTTCCGTGTGGGGGCGGGTGGCTGAGTGAAAAGAGGGAATTCAGGCATAATCCCCCAGACTAGTCCAAGCTCCTCAAAGCTGCAAGAGCCTGGCATCTCCACTGCTGCGTGCTCTGAGTATTGCCCAGTGTAGGTGGGGGGAAGCCCATGGAGAAGGCCGCAACGAGACAGACCGTGGGAAACCCAGCTGTCTCGGAAACACCATGTCTCTCTCACAGGGAAAGTGGGAGATGCTTAAGGAACGCCCAGTCCCGCCTTCTGTGAGTATCTCAAGAAAACTCTACAGATACAGATTCTGGGAGGGGCCTAAGAAGCTGGGAGGGTGTAGGACCCGGGAGAGGCAGCCTGGTTTCTGGGGTGCACAGGCTTGAAACCCCGTAACCCTGCAGGGACGATAGGTGTTTTTGCCCCGCTCCTGGAAACCAGGCTCCGACACTGGGCCATAGCTCTCCGTAGGTTTGTGGCCATTTGTCCTCCAAGCCCCTCCACAGGTAGAGGCCGTGACCACAAGTCACTTAGCCTCCAGACAGATCTCCCTTTAAATGAGTTGCCTAAAGGCCTGGAGGCTTAGCCAGTAAACTCCCCTTCCCAGACCCTCCTCCCTGCAAAATGTCTTTAACCTCAGGCCCGCCCTGAGAAAGTGGGGTACGGTTTTCTCATCGCCACTCTCCACCATGACAATAAATGCCTTAAAACCATGGACTGTCTGCCTCTTTTCATTGGGATTCGCCATGGAGTGATGGAAGAGGCCTTCACCTAAAGAGATGGCCGCTCATCTCGCACAGAAGGTCTCTCAGCGCTCCCAGTCATGGCCTCCACCAAGCCAAGCCTACAGCCGACAAGCCAAGGACTCTCTTCCCCTCGGGACCCAGTGGGAACTCTCCCCACCTTTCCCCCCTCCCCCCCACTGCATCCATCCCTTGGGCCCCCACTCCGTTCTCTGCTCTTCCACGGCATCCAGCGGTGCCTGGGTGCCCAAGAGCCCGAGAACCAGAGGCTCCAGCCTCCCTTCAGGCCCGGGGACCCCCCAGCCAGCTCCTGTGTCCACAGAAACTTCAGAGGGTGCTCCACCCACACCCACCCCCCCGACCCCGAGCGGTGTCCAGCAACTTCCCATAACTCCACACTGGCAGGGCGCTGGTGGTGGGTAAGTGCAGCCCAACTCCCACATCCCCCTCCCTGAGTGGCCTGAGCCCTGTAGCAGAGAGGACACAGGACACCCACAAACCCTACAGAGGGGCCCAAGATACTGGGAGGAGCCAGAGATTCTGGGAGGAGCCAGAGATTCTGGGAGGGGTCTGAGGTACTGGGAGGGGCCTGAGGCACTGGGAAGGGCCAGAAGTATTGGGAGGGGCCTGAGGTACTGGGAGGAGCCAGAGATGTTGGGAGGGGCCTGAGATACTGGGAGGAGCTACAGGTACTGGGAGGGGCCTGAGGTGTTGGGAGGAGCCAGACATGTTGGGAGGGGCCTGAGGTACCGGGAGGAGCCAGAGATACTGGGAGGGGCCAGAGGTGTTGGGAGGGGCCTGAGGTACTGGGAGGGGCCTGAGGTGTTGGGAGGGGCCTGAGGTACTGGGAGGGGCCTGAGGTGTTGGGAGGGGCCTGAGGTACTGGAGGGGTCTGAGGTGCTTTTTTTATTTTTAAAGACCCCTGATGAGGGATGAGGCTACCTATCTGCACATCACACACCAGACAGGAAGTACCTTACACGGACCAGACTATTTAATGCACTCCAAATGCACACTGCCATCCCCACTGTACAGGTAAGGAAACTGAGGCCGAGAGTGACTAAGTCATCTATACATCAGGTGACTCTGGATTCAGACCTACTGACTCTAGTTACAGCTGCCAGCCAGCGAGGGACAGAGCAGAGCCAGAGGCTATGAAGTCCTCTACTGACCCCCAAGATCCACCCTAGCACTCCAAGGGTAGACATTCAGCCAGAGACCAGCCAGGAGCTCCATCCTTGCCTGCAACTGTGTTCAGTTAGAGTCCCAGCATTCTTCTTGGTGACAGTAAATAGAGAGGAACTTTGTACCCTTCCTCTTCCCACTGCAGGCTGGAGTTCCAAGCGAGAACAAGGTAACTACTAGTCGGCTAGAGGCTGTCTCGACAGGGATCCCCACTTTTCATGGCTGAGCTTGGTCCCTTGATGTGTATCTCTCTTTTCCTCTTCCTCTGCTGTTCCCCAAGCCTGTAACCACACAGCCCAGGAGACTTTTTAAATCTCACATCTTCAGCCCATCCCCCCACCTTTCTTCACACCATCATCCACAAGGTGAATTCCTACTAAAAAAAAGGATGATCTCAAATAAGGATTCAATAGAATAGCGGTTAGCAGGACTTCAGGAGCCTGTGATGGAGAGAGGGTGGCTAATGGGAACAGAGTCCAAATGGGCAGGGGAAATGAGGTATTGTGTTTTACAGCACGGTAGGATAATTATGGTCGACAAGCAATTGAAATCTATTTCAAAAGAGCTAGGAGACCACCTGAATGCTTCCAACACAAAGAAGTGACATCTCAGGTGCCCGTTAAGACAATCGCAGTGACCCCAGTATGGCACCCTGTATGCAGGTGCCGAAGTGTCTCACTAGACCCCACAAGTGTGTGTTATTGTTACTAGAGTTAGGGTCAAAGCCTGTCTTAGTTACAGTTACTATTTTCATGAGGAAACATAGTAACACATTGGCCAAAAAATACCCTGAGAAAGAAAGGTTTTATTTCAATCACAAGTCAAAGCAGTCGGGGCAGCAACTCAAGCAGGGCAGGAACCTGGAGCAGGAGCTGAGGCAGAGGCGGTGCTGTGAGTGTTTGTTCCTCGTGGCTTTGCAATCTGCTTTCTCATGGAACCCAGGAGTGCCAGCCCAGGGATGGCACCACTTACAATGGACTCCCACACCAACTGCCTATAGCCAGACCATACGGAGACATGTTCTCAACGGAGGCTCCCGCCTCTCTGATGACTCTAGTTTGTGTCGAGCTGACCTGAAATGTGGCCAGCACAGGGTCCCAGCCACCTAGGTCCAGGCAGCCATCTCCGCCACACTGATGAAAGAGACAGTAGTGGCAAAAAAGAGAAAGCAGGTGGAGTGGGTGTGGCCAGACCTGGAAGAGGAGCAAATAAAGAGATTCAGGGTCCGCCACCTCTCCCGACCTCAGGCTCAGGAGTCCTGGCATAAGCTTTAGGCTTAAAGAGATGGAATGAAGTTGGCGTTATTCAGAAGTTCTAGCCAAGGTTCAGTCCTGACTCACAGTGACCCACATCTCAGCTTTAAACTTTCCAGGAAAGTGGTCCCACAACTGTAGAAATGTCTTCCTGGGAGGCAGGGTCCTCCTCCGGTCAGCACCAGGACTTCAGCCTTTCCCGGGGAGACCTCAGTCTCCTGGGGTTCATTATTCCAGCAGCCATCACGGGACGGATATACATGTCTCTCTTAGGAATACTTTTTTCTGTAGCCAGACAGTTACACCATTTCCATTTGTCAAATAAAAAATGAAAATCCATTCAAATATATTAATAGTAATCTCTAAAATAAAAATGAGAAGCGTTGTGGAGAGGCCCGGGGCAGGCAGAATCGGTCTGAAGAGAGAAAAGTTGCAGAAGTCACATAGCTCAGCTTCAAGACTCACGATGAGCCGACCTTGACAGAGACAAACGGGCCTGGCGAAGGGACAGCCACGGTCACAGAGTCAGCGGTGGACACACGGCACCATCAGCTGATCTGGAGCAAACAGGTGTCCTTGCCCCAAACTCCTGGCACATGTGGGCATTTGCAGAAGGCGCTCACTGTCTGTAGAGCAAAGGGAGCATACACCCACGTATCATGAGATACCACGCACGTGAAGTCAAGACCTCAACACTCCCCAAGCTCAGGCATGCCCGGCAACACTGAAGAACTCGCCTCAGGTCACACAGCGTATGATGGAGTGAGGTCTAGCGGCTCCTCAGAAATCTTCCTCACCTTCTTCATTCAGAGCAGACATATTGGCCCCAACCTCTGAGAGTCAGTTAACATGTAAGTCAGGGGGATAGCAAGCTGGCTCAATGGGTAAGGGTGCTTGCCGCCAAGCCTGGAGACCTGAGTTCGAACCCCAGGGCAGACAGATATGGTACAAGGAGAAAACCTAGTATCACAAGTTGTCCTGTAGCACATGCATACATACAGGCACAGGCACATACAAATATATACATATAACATATACATATATGTTATATAACATATACATAACATATACCTATACCTATATATAACATATACATAAACCTATACATAAAATATATATAACACATAACACATATACATACATAACATATACACACATGCACATACATATACATGACCACACAAAATAATTAATCAAACAGATGCAATGAAAAATAGAGACATAGGTCAGAAAGCAAGAGCGCCTAGCATAGTAGGTGTTCAATAAGTACCAGTTCTTTTTCTCTTCACTTCTTTTTACATGTGTGTGTTCATATGTGCGAGCACATGCATGCATGCCTGCATGGGGAGGCAGTGGATACGCCCAGGTATTGTTCCTCACATGCTACCACCTTACTTTTTTGAGACAAGGCCCCTCCCTGGTCTGGACCTTGCTGAGCAGGCTAGGCTGGCTGGCCACAGTGCACATGGGAAGGCCAGAACAACTTACCAGTTGGTTTTCTCCTGCTGTGTGGGTTTTAAGGATCAAACTCGGTTATTGGGATTGGCCACAAGCCCCCTTACCCACTAAGCCATCTTGTCAGCCCTTGTATTGTCCTTTGTATACAGTCCCGTACCGCAGCCCAGGAGTGGTGCCACCCACAGTGAGTAGTTCTGTCACACACACACACACACTGTGATCCTAATCCAGGGAATCTCCCAGTCATGTCCAGGCGCTTGTCCAGGGCTGATTTTAGATCCTATCATGTTGATACTGGACATGAACCATCACAACTGCTCTGAGGTGGAGTTTTATTAGTCCTTATATATCCAGAGTCTCAGCTATGTCACAGAGGCCCAGAGAGGGGAAGTGACTCACCCAAGATTTCACAGCTTCTGGGATACAGAGTCCATACTCCCAAGGGTGACACCCCACTCACAGCCTCACTCAAGGGTCCGTGCGTTCAGGCCCCGATATAATGGGTGTCTTCCGAACATGCTGCAGGCTGCGGAAGGCAGGTGCTGGAAAGTACTTACCATGTGGCCCAACACCCAGCACCCAGAATACACAATAAGACAGGAATCCCCAGAGCTACTGGAGAAGTGCACACACTCAGGTTTGAAAATGTTTGTTTGTCTTGAGCTTGGTGCAGCCCTCTGCAGGAGACACAGCTGTGTCTACACTATGAGCTTAAAAAAAAGACTGAGAGAAAAAATGCTAACAGTGGCTGCCTTTGCCTGACAGGACAATGGGTGGATTTTTTCCCCTCATTAGCGATTTTCCATATTGTAACATTTTTCTCCAAGAGACAGGCATCAGGTGCTGCATGGGCAGGTCCCTAACACTGCCTGTATGACCCACATCCTCCCCACGACTCTGCTCCCTGCTCGGTCTTTAAGGGTCAGTGGGAGCCCAATGCTCAGAGCCCAGCCCCGTGGCCATCCGGTCCCTCCTTCCGGACCCGATGATCCCCTGTCAGCCTCGACATTCAATTTCATCCAGAAAAAGAATGAGCTGGGGATTCTAAATTGGAACACACAAATGACATTCCTATTCATTATTTAATCTGCTCTCAGATTTGAGCGAACATCTCCAGGGGTAATTACTGCCCGACTCCAAATTCATTTCTAGGAAGCAGTTGCCAGAGGCCTGCACAGAAGGTAAGGACGTGATTCAATATTTATGAGGCAGCGTTTCCGGAGAATCTCAGCCCCAGGAGGGATCTGGGGAAAACGCGCCCAGTGTACAAGGAAAATATTGGCTTAGCTTTGTTTTCAGTGTTTCAGTAAACGAATGAGCCTGTCCCATCTTCAGCGCACGCACACTGATGGAGCCCTGTCATTAGCCCGCCTGAGAAGGGACCAGGGCCAGGAGATGCCCCCTGACCGGGCCTCTGAGTTGTAGGAGTGTGGGGAGGTGGCCTCTTCAAGGGCAGGCAAGTCACTACTGCGTCCAGAATGAATTTGGTGAGCAGACATCCCTCCATTCCCTCCACAGCAGCTAACTAGGATGCTTTTAAAATGTGACGCTCGGTGCCGAGCAACAAGGCAGAAATGGATAGGGTCACCTCTATCAGAATCTGAACCTTCAGCAGAGGTGGCTCAGTGGTTAGTGACGCTCACCGGTGGCCAAGCCTGAGGCTGAGTTCCAGAACCTACAGGGTGGAGGGAGAGCGCTGACCCCCTCTGACTATTCTCTGCCCCCCACGAGCACACCTCAGCATGCCGTGCCCACAGCATGCACACCCACACACACAGTATAAATGGATTTAAATGTAATGATTGTCTTTTGTTGTTGTTGTTGTTTTGTTTTGTTTCTTGGATTTCGTTTTATCGAGACAGGGTTTCTCTGTGTAGCCCTGGCTGTCCTGGAACTCACTCTGTAGACCAGGCTGGCCTCGAACTCAGAGTGTCTCTGCTTGTCTCTGCCTCCCAGAGGGTAAGTATGATGCTAATCTTGTCAACTTGACTATATCTGGAATCAACTAAAACCCAAGAATCTGGGCACATCTGTGAGGATTTTCCTGAGTGGATCATCTGAGGTGGAAAACCCACTGTAAATCTTGGGTCACACTTTCTGGTGGCATTCCGCATGAAGGAACGTGGAAGGAGGAAGCGTCTGCCGTTTTTGCCTGCCTGTACTTGCTATGAGTTCCTCTACCCTGCTGCTGAGGCAGCCATTTCTTCACAGTTATTAGAGCCCACATCCTTGTGATTCCCACACAGACTGAGGACCAGTTCTCTAGGAGTCCCTCGGGAAACCTGCTCCTGACTGGGACAGCTGACACATCCAGTCTCATTAACTGAACAACTGGATTTTTGGCTCTTCTGTCAGCAGGTGGACCAGTGGTTGTCAACCTTCCTAACCCTGCAGCCCTTTAATATAGTTTCTCATGTCGTGGTGACCCCCAATCAGAAAATGACTTCATTGGTACTCCATAACTGTGATTTTGCTACGGTTATGAATCATAATGCAAATATCTGACATGTAAAATATCTGATGTGCGACCCCCGTGGAAGGATCCTTTAACCCCCAAAGGGTGGTGACCCACAAGTTGAGAATCCTGACTGATACAAAGGATATCATAAAATATAATGAATTCTCCCAGGCCCATAAGAAGACAAAAATCCTGATCCCAGAATGAATAAAGACGTGAGCAGACACTGTGGGGAGGATCTCTACTTACAGAGAGCAAACATGCCAAGAGGTGAACCAGAGCCTCGCCATGCAACTACGCGGCCACAGCAGGAGGCTGGTGAGGAAGCCACACCAAGCCTTGGCTAAGACAAGAAACCAAGCCTCACATGCCACTGAGGTAAAGTGGTCCCGTGTGTGTGTGTGTGTGTGTGTGTGTGTGTGTGAGAGAGAGAGAGAGGGGGGGGGGGATTTGATTCTTCCTACATGAAGCCTCAGAACAAATACATATAATATTTAGTAATAAAAGCAGATCACTGATTATGCCAGTGACCTACCCTCGGTAGAATGCAAGGAACTTTCCAGACTGCGGGAATTGTTCTGTATCTTGATTTAAATTGACAGTCATATGAATGTGTTAATATTTGTTAAAACTCATGGAATTGAAAATGTGCTCTTTCAACAGTTTGGCACTCACTGGCAACAGAGTCAGTTTGGTAAAGAAGGAGGAGGGGAGGCAGAAGAGAGGGAGGAGGGAGAGGAGGGGAAGAGAGAGGAGGGGAGGAGATGAGGGGGAGGGAAAGGAGGGAAAGGAGAGGAGGGGGAGGGAGAGGAGGAGGAGGGAGAGGAGGGGAAGAGAGAGGAGGGGGAGGGAAAGGAGGGAAAGGAGAGGAGGGGGAGGGAGAGGAAGAGGAGGGAGAGGAGGGGAAGAGAGAGGAGGGGGAGGGAAGGAGGGGGAAGGGAGAGGAGGAAGAGGGAGAGGGAAAAGAGGAGGTGGAGAGGAGGAAGAGAAGGAAGAGAAAGAGGAGGAAGAAGAGGAGAAAGAGGAGGAGGAGAGCCCCAAGAGTTCCTAAATGCTAAGCTTTACCTGACTTTCCCCCTAGAGAGAAAATGAAGACTGTGGCCTGGACACATGGCCCAGCAGGTCTCAGGAGGGGCCAGGCCCAGTCTATATCCCATGAGAGAACTCCTGTCCTTGTCAGGGCTTCTCCTTCTGACCTTGTCCGGAGAGTTCCCCCCCCCACACACACACACCTCTACCTGCAGAATGCCATGGAGCCTTAATTAAAATTACAGGTTCAGCTTCCATTCTCCCAATAAGAATGCATTCAGCCAGCCGGGCGGTGGTGGCACACGCCTGTAATCCCAGCACTTGGGAGGCAGAGGCAGGCAAATTTCTGAGTTCAAGGCCAGCCTGGTCTACAGAGTGAGTTCCAGGACAGCCAGGGCTACACAGAGAAACCCTGTCTCAAAAAAACAAATCCAAAAAACAAAACCAAAAAAAAAAAAAAAGAATGCATTCAGCCATCACCTAAGGTTCCTGAACTGTTTCCCCGTGCTAATGAGGAGTTTCAGTGCCAGAAGCCTTCACCCAGTGGCCTTCCCTTCCTGGGTGACCCCAAATAAATTGTGTGTGTTCACAACCACCACCAAATAAAGCAAGACAAACAAGCAAGAGAGCTGCTTCGTTAAAGATGGCCACAGGGAAGGCCTTCACCTGAAAGAGCCTTGCTCAGGGCTCCTGAAGAAGGCTTTCTCTCCTCCAGTCAGACCAGATCCTGTCAGTCCTGGCTTCCGCTCTCCTGCTCTCCTTTTTGCCCGGTACGCAGATGCCTCAGGAGTAAAAGTAGACCTCAAACCCTGATTTCTGACTTCCTCTTCTGACTGACCTATACCAGTGGTAGAAGGAGGAGGAGGAGGGAAGGAGGGGAAGGGAGAGAGAAGGGGAGGGGAAGCAGAAGAAGGGGAGGAGGGGGGAGGAAAGGAGGCAAGAGGAAAGGGGAGGAGGTAGGAAGGGGAGGGGGAGGAAGGAGAGGAGGAGGGAAGGGGAGGGGAAGGAGGAGGGAAGTGGAGGGGAAGGGAGAGGAAGAGATAAGGGGAGGGGGTGGAAGGAGAGGAGGAGGTAAGGGGAGGGGGAGGAGGAGGGAAGTGGAAGGGGAGGGAGAGGAAGAGATAAGGGGAGGGGGAGGGGGAGGGAAGGGGAGGAGTGAAGAGGGAGGAGAAGGGGATGGGAATGGGGGGAGGGAAGAGGAAGGAGTAGAGTAGGAGGGGAGGAGGGGAAGGGTGGACAGAGGTCAGATAGCGAGCATGGGGTCTGGGCTGTGGCCCTCCAGGCCATGTGCAGGGCTTGGGTCTCTGCCCAGAAAACCTTCAGAAGCCAGTGGGTGAAGCCGAGTGCTAAAGATTAGGTGAACATTCGGCCAAGCACAGCCCCTGTAGGGACCCCCACCTCAGGCACCAGCCCCCTCCCCTCTGCTCACTAGTGCACAGTCTGCTGCTGCTGAGTCTATCTCAGCTGGGAATTAACTAGGCTGAGGGCACTATGGGAAGGAGACATGCACAGCCAGTGCTAAGGTCCTGGGGAAGGAAGTGGCTGACAAATGGGGCTGAGGGGCTGTAGCTGGGGAGATGAACTGAGTAAAGATGGCCGACATGCTGGGCATAGGCTGGGATAAAGAACTGGGGTTTGGGGCTGGAGAGATGGCTCATGGGTAAGAGCACTGGCTGATCCCCCAGAGGACCTGGAGGAGCCCCCATCCACACAGCCGCTCACAACTGTCTATAGCTCCAGTTCCAGGGGATGGGATGCTATCTTCTGATCTACACAGGCAGCACATAGATATAGATGCAAGCAAAGCTTCGGTACACAAAACAAACAAACAAACAAAAAGAAAAAACCCTGGACCTTTATTTTCAGAAGAGAACAAAAAAGATGCTGATGTGTTAAGAGAGAAAATTTTACCTTCTTACAGAAGGTAAGAAAAGAGGTCAGCTTGGGCCAGGTAATTTCTGCCTGCAAAGCCCAGGGCGTGGCTCTGTGTTTTCGCTGCATGAAGGACCCCGTACTTTGTCTTATTCCTGAGGCAGGATGGATGGAGCAAACAGGAGAGGCTGGAGCCAGCAAGGCTGGCCTGGTTCTATTAGATCAGCTCTGAACTGATGGAGACCTGGAGGGAAGGTGTCAGGCAGAAGGGAGAGAGGGGAGGATGGGTGCTGTCTGAGGTGCAGCGCCTTCAGAGGGGGTTGGGAACTGGACGGGGTTGGCCACTTACAGGGGACGATCCCGGGTATCCAAGGCGTCCTGAGGGAGGGACGGGCTGGGAGGCGGGAGCATGTCATTCTTGACTAAAAAGCCCTAAATAACCCACTCAGAAAACATGGGGCGCTCTGATATGAAATAAAGACCTTTACGTCTCTCAATTATTCAAAATCATCTAAATTATTTATCCTGGACTGTCTGGGAGGCCAGGATGGAAATGTCTCCTCACACACTGTGAAATGCTGTGGAAAAGCCGCAGCAACCCCTCCCCCTCCATCCTCTCCACACCTCCTGTGGTGACACTTTACATCTTGGACACTTGAGGACTAGCTGCCTTCTCACCCTAGCACTCAAAAAGCTGAGGCAGGAGGATTGTGAATTCAAGGCCAGTCTGGGCTGCACGGTGAGACCTTGAGTCTGAGCCCTCAGCTCAGTGGTAGATGGCTTCCCAACCATGTGCAAGACCCCCCGAAGAACAAATAGCCCCCTCACCTCCGCCACCCCACCTCCCCGTCCTCTACAGACACCTTAAAGTCATCCACATTTGCCGTTCCCTTCCCCCACCTCTTCGGACTGACTCCACTTAGGGCTGCCTCCCCAGTCATCTCTGGAGACAGTTTTTGTCCATGTCTCATGACCTCCGTGTCAGGAGCTGGCAACTAATGTTCTACAGACAGTGATTCCACTGTCTCCACACACAGAAGCAATTCTTCCCTTGTCCCGGTAGAGAATAGGGTGGCATACAAAGTCCAGAAGCCACCTGCTGGGATAAACACCTGTGAGGTGTCGGTGGAGAGACAGGCAGGCCAGGGACTCCACCCTAGGAGGCTTCCGGAGACCATTACGAAGGACAGAAAGAGAGAAAGCCATTGGATTCCGCGTGGTGGCTCAAATCACTTGTGTCTCCGAAGCCACCTGATTTCTTCCCTCACAAAGCGAGTTGTGACAATCCAAGGAGGTGACTTGACTGTCTGTACACACTCTTGGCGTGCTGGAGAGTGACAGAAATGGCCATCTCAGTGACAGTCCCCAACGGCTGTCCAGATCCCAGCCCCTGGTGGGAGATGCACCACCAGCCATCCTCACGAAAGCGTCCTCCTAGGAATTCCCTATGCCCAAGCTGTTTCCCTTTGGGAAGTTTTACTACACAGACATCAAGAGAGCGCCACCGCACCTCTGCTTCCCTTCTGGAGGATTCTCCGGGAGCGGCTCCCGAAGCTCGCATGAAACCTCTGCGGATTTCCAGCGAAGCGCAGTGATCAGGGCGGAGAGGCACGGTGGTTGGGCAGACCGCAGCCATCTCTCTTCTTAAAAAGGTCTCTGGGGAAATGATTAGCAAAGGCTAGGCTGCCACGGGTGACGGGAGTGACAGCTCCAGGGTGTTCCAGATGTCTTCAGCAAGCTGACCGTGACTTGGAACTGGCATCCGGGTGGGCGAGGAGGCGGGTGGGAGGGATAACTCCGCAGCTGACAACCTCTGTAGCCTCCAAGTGGCCCGCCAGCCGGAAATCACAGTAACGCGGCCCAGGCCTGCTTGATGGAGGCGTTTCCACAGCCTCCGTAGCCGGGAGGTCACACACTGTTGGACACTCCATGGGTGCAGCTCGGTAGAGCTTGACATTGAATGTGGTGAGATCACACACTGAGGAGGAAATACCTTCTAAGTACTCAAATCCGAGTAATGGCAGCCGACACCGCTCTCCCCACCCCCACCCCGGACCAGAGATCAACCTCAGAGGTCTTTTCCTCCTTAGGAACCGCCCACCTTTTGTCACCCCCCCCACACACACCACCCAAATGGCCCAGGTAAGAAGACAAAACACCATTTATGTTTGGGCCGCTGTCTTCCCTGATCACCTAAACTAAACAAGCATCCTTTGCTCTCGGTCCAGCCTCCTGGGTCCTCTCAGGATGAGCCTCTTGATCTCTGGGCCTCGTGATCTCTCCAGCAAGGGCCATTGTTCACCATCTGAGAGCCGCCTCCTCCAAGAATCTCATCTTCACACTTCTGCTACAATCTTTCCTCCAAAAGGCTTGTTTCCCTCCTGCTCTTTTGCCGGTTTCTTGTTGTCTCTGTTTTGTTTCCTGGCAGGGTCTCATGTAGCCCAGGCTGGCCCCTTGAACCCCCTGTGGACCCAAGGACGACTTTGAACTTGTGATTCTTCAGCCTCCACCTCCCAAGGACTGGGATTACAGGTGTGCACGGCCATACCTGGCTTCTGGGCAAGCAGCCCTGCCCCCCCCCCCAAAGTATTTTTAAAATAATGTAAAACATTTAAAAAATCATTTTACCGTGCCAAGAACCTTGGGCACATCCCTGAGCAGAGGGGTAGTCTGGGAAAATGGACCTTACATGACCCACCCCTACCCCAACTGTCTTGGGGACATCCATGTGACAAAGTTGAGGGTCAGCACCAGAGCCACCCTGTGCCTACATCTGAATGACCTTGAGCAACCCATGGCCGGCTCTGACTCTGTCTTCCTCTTGGCATAAATAGAAACAACAGTGTGTGCTGCTGAGGAGAGATGGAGCCAGTCAGATAGCTCACGTCACAGGATTAACACAGCCCGGGACAAGCTGAACACTCGGTGTTTTCTTGGGGTTGCCATGACAAGCGCTTGGTAACATATTAATATTTCATTATGAAGCTGCAATATAATATTGAATCACATTCAACGGTCTTGTCAGCTTGCCATAGGCTGGGTTTTTTTTTGTCCCTGCAAGGCCTGTTGATGGGGGACAGCCACCAGCTGCTCACCGTGCGTCGATGAAGAGTTCTCGTGCTCCAGTTCCAGGATTAGCCACTGCTGTGAACGCTGTCCTTTGGACGGGACATGCCTGTGACCATCTTGACCTCAGAGCAGTTATAACGACCCTCAGAAGCCCCTCGTGAGATCAGGCCTCTTACCACCACTTTGTAGAAAGAGTCGGGGAGCATCAGATCCGGATCTGAGGTCCCAGCCATGTATTCCTGAGCCCCACACCGGCTTCGTGGCATCCTGCCTACACATGGTTTCTGGAGGGACTTAGAAGCAGATTGGCTGAGTGGGGGCGGGGAACCACTCCAGCTCTGGGGAGAGCATCACCCAGGCAGGTATAAGACTTTCTAGTGATACAGGTGTTTGGGAATTCTGTAAGCCCCTCCCCCACCGAAGCACACTGGTGTCTGTGGATGCTTCTGCACAGCTCCTCAGAAAACTGTCACACAATAGTGGCAGATGTATTCCCAGCAGTGACAGCCAGCTGCTGCTGACACAGCTGGAGGTGCTTATTGTCCACAGCACCGTGTCACGGAGTCCTCCCTCCATGTGGTCCTAGGACCTTGTTCTGGGCTCAGAGAACTCTTTCTCCCTCTCACTTCAAGGCTGATGCCTGCTCGCCCCTTCCCCCTGCAAGTTCCACTCCTTCCCTCTTAACACTGTGAGGTGGCAACTTTACCCTGACTGAGGTCATTGGGAGTGTCACAATTTGTTCCACAGCACTGTGTAACCAGTACAGTGGGCAGTGACTAAATGTCTGACCCTTGGGTAAAAGAAACAAGAAGATGGAAAAAGATACACATGACAGCAGGTGCACAGAAGATGTTTAAACACTGGCTTCTGGGGAAGTTTCTCTGCCTTCTCCAGACCCCTCCCTCCTCCACAGGCATCCTCAATGTCCACCTCACCAGTCATCCTGGCCACACCTCCCTGGATGCCTTCCGATATTTACACGGTTATTTTTTATTATTGTTTTGGTTGTTTTAAAGATGCATTTATTTGTATATATTTAAAATACATTGTCTCTGACTTCAGACAGCACCAGAACATGGTTGTGAGCCACTGTGTGGTTGCTGGGAATTGAACTTAGGACCTTTGGAAGAGCAGCCAGTGCTCTTAATCACTGAGCCATCTCTCCAGCCCTGTTTTGTTTTTAAATACATGACCACGGCTGGATCCATCCAGAATGTGGGCCTGTGCACTGAAGGCTTTCCACAGAGATCTCTGGCCCGGCGGGTGCAAGGGTTCAGGCAAAGGGGAGAGAGCGTGCAGGAAGAGGAGTCGTCTCGGCTCCGCTGCAGCACTTGGCTCTGCCTCTGTCTCCGCCTCTGCCTCAGTTGCTCTGCTGAGTAGGGCCAGGCAGGAGGCCGACTAGTCAGGGAGGAGTAGGGTGGGGCTTCAGGTGGCATTTAGGGAGAGCAAACCTCTTCCCAAGTGTTACAGATCTTGTGACAGAAGCTCTCAGAAGACGGAGTAGTTCTCGCACACCTTTAATCCTTCTGGATAGGATCCTTATATACAGTTCTGGGGTGGGTCAGGGTCTGATAGTAGGTACTTCTCATTGGCTTGGTCTGAGAGCTTAGGGAAACCTTATTTGCATGTGGGAGGGCGTGGGGTGCCGCTCCTATGTGACTGATGGCCACAGACCTCTCTGTGGGGAGGGAGTGGGGCTGTAGGAAGCTGTAGTTACTTGACAGGAGCCAGGGGCCCAAGGGGCGTGGCCAAACACCTGCTATTCCGTGCAGGCAAAGTCACCTGCAGGGTCTCGGGGGTTTTAAGCCCGAGCTCGACCAGGGACCAGGCTGCCTATCACAGCTCACCGCCCCACACCAGAATGCCACTAACCTGCCACATGGGGACACAGAAGAACATCTCACAGAAGAACAGTTTGGCAACATACACTCAGGACACACCAGCTGCTTTAGGGATAACCGCCTTCTGTGCCTCAGTTTATAGAGGCTCCGAGTACTGTACTTCCTCACACTCTGGGTGGTTTGAATGAGATGTCCCCCATAGGTTCAGGGGTTTGAACACTCAGACCCCAGTTGGTGATGCTGTTGGGTAAATTTAGGAGGTGTAACCCTACTGGAGGAAGTTTGTCACTGAGAGTTGGTTTCGTTGCTGTGAAAAGACACCATGACCACAGAAACTTTTTTGTTTGTTTGTTTGTTTGTTTGTTTGTTTGTTTGTTTTTCAAGACAGGGTTTCTCTGTGTAGCCCTGGCTGTCCTGGAACTCACTCTGTAGACCAGGCTGACCTAGAACTCAGAAATCTGCCTGCCTCTGCCTCCCACGTGCTGGGATTAAAGATGTGCACCACCACCGCCCAGCTTCACAGAAACTCTTATAATGGCAAACATTTCATTAGGACTGGCTTACGGGTTCAGAGCTTCAGTCCATTGTCATCATCATGAGAAGCATGGCAGCATCCAGGCCGGCGTGGTCTGGAGGAGCTGAGAGGTCTACATCTTGATCCAAAGGCTGCCGAAAAGAGCCTGTCTTCTACCCTGGGCAGAGCTTGAGCACCAGGAGTCCTGAAAGCCCGCCTATGCGATGACATACTTCCTCCAACAAGGCCACACCTCTTAATAGTGCCACTTTCCATGGGCCAAGCATGTTCAAACCACCACAGTGGGCTTTGGGGGTTCAAAGTCACAGCCTTTCTAGTTTGCCCCCTCTCTCTCTGCTTCCTGCTTGCAGTTCCAGATGTGAGTTCTCAGCTCTTCCTGATGTCCGCTCCCCATTCCCCACTGCCCACTGCCCTTTCCCTGCTGCCTACTGCCCACTCCCTGCTGCCTGCTGCCCACTCCCCACCCCCTGCTGCCCGCTGACCACCCCCTGCTGCCCACTCCCCACCCCCTGCTGCCCCCTGCCAGCTGCCAGCTCTCCCATTATAATGGATTCCTATTGCTCTGGACCCATGGCCAGACAAACCCTTACTTTTTTAAAAAAAAGATTTATTTATATTATATGTAACTACACTGTAGCTATTCTCAGACACTCCAGAAGAGGGCATCAGATCTCATTATGGATGGTTGTGAGCCACCATGTGGTTGCTGGAATCTGAACTCAGGACCTTCAGAAGAGCAGTCGATGCTCTTAACTGCTGAGCCACCTCTCCAGCCCCAAACCCTTCCTTCTATAAGCTGCCTTGGTTATGATATTCTATCGCACTGACAGAAGAATAACTGGCACACTCTCTCTCCAGTCATTGTGCCTGAGGCCTCTTCCCCAGTTTTTAGGTGGCTGCTTCATAATCTAAGTGACATTTTTTTGAGTACCTACTATGTGTCCAGATCCATGCTGGCTGCATCATCTCTGTTCCCTCATCCACATTATACAGCAGGCACACAGGAAGTGGTGATTTGATTTGATTTGAAGACTGGATCTCAAGTAGCCCAGGATGACCCTTGAATGGACTGCATGGAAATGACCTTGATTGGAGCTAGAGAGATGGCTCAGTGGTTAGGAGCACTGACTGCTCTTCCAGAGGTTCTGAGTTCAATTCCCAGCAACCCCATGGTGGTTCACAACGATCTGTAATGAGATCCGTGCCCTGTTCTGGTGTGTCTGAAGGCAGCAACAATGTGTTCATATACATAATAAATAAATCAATCTTTTAAAAGAAAGAAAGAAAGAAAGAAAGAAAGAAAGAAAGAAAGAAAGAAAGAAAGAAAGAAAGAAAAGAAAATGACCTTGATTTCTGAATCCCCAGCCTCCACCTCCTAAGTGCTGCAGTTAAAGACATGTCCTACCCCGCCCAGTTTTATGTGGTGCTAGGACTCGATCCCAGGACTTTCTGCATGCCAGCTGAACGCTCTACTAGCCAGACTACTCCCCAGCCCAGTGATATTATCTTTGTTGACAAGTGAGAAGCTCGCACAGACCAGGAGTGACAGAGTGAGTGGAGCCACGCCCTTCCCACTCCGAGTGGAAGTGCTTGCTGGTGGAACAGTACACGTTCATCTCGGTCTGTGGGAAGACATTCTCAAGTTCCCTTCCTGCCTTCCGGAGCACTGGCCCAGTCTCCATTTGCTCCACGTGATGAGCATGTTGTCAGGCCCTCTGAGCTGTCATCAAGGACATTAAACAGAAGCTTCCCAGCAGCCTCTGCAGAATCTGTGGCTGTTTGGTTGAGATTCTCAGTCGCCTGATTGTCACTAGGTGATGGTTAATGACCGCTTGCTATGCCTGTGCCAGGAGGTGCCAGGAGGTGCCTCTGGCTCTGAGAACCTCACAGTCAGATTGAGCAGTACCTCTTAGGCCCACACTTACTCATTTGGTCAACGACAAGGAAAACCTACTCTTGGAAGCAGGATCGACCCAGCAAACCTCTAACTATCTAGTCCATAAACAGCGCTGTGCCTAATTGATGGAACTCAAGATGGCAGCGGTGCATGGCTTGTCTTCCAGCATCCCCTGCGATATCACACGATGGTTGGAAAGTTAAACCCTCAGCCGGGTAGTGGTGGCCCATGCCTTTAATCCCAGCACTTGGGAGGCAGAGGCAGGTGGATTTCTGAGTTCAAGGCCAGCCTAGTCTAGGGAGTTCCAGGACAGCCAGGACTATACAGAGAAACCCTGTCTCAGAAAAGAAGAAGAAGAAGAAGGAGGAGGAGGAGGAGGAGGAGGAGGAAGAGGAGGAGGAGGAGGAAGAAGAAGAGGAAGAGGAAGAGGAAGAGGAGGAAGAAGAAGAGGAAAAGGAAGAAGAGGAAGAAGGTGAAGAAGAAGAAAAAGAGGAAGAGGAAGAAGAGGAAGAAGAAGAAAAAGAAGAGGAAGAGGAAGAAGAGAAGGAGGAAGATGAGGAGGAGGAGGAGGAGGAGAAAAAAGAAAAGTTAACCCCCTAAGGCAAACATGTAGGAGCAGACAGAGATCATAAAACATGCAAAGCAAGAAAAGTACTTTCTCAAACATGAATCGCACAACAACTGTATGGGAGGTGGGCTGGGAAGGAGCTCAGGTGACCCACTCAAGGGGTGTCACTTCTATAGCATCTCAGAGAGATCAGCACCAAGTCCCCATTTTCGAGCCTGTTTCTCCAAAGCAAATGGAAGTGTGGTATCCACTCCGTGCACAGACACATTCAGATGAGACAGACACAGAGGTCTTGGGAGCATGCAAGGCCCCTCCTTCCTTTTTGCCCCCGGTCTCTTCCTGCTTCCTTCCCTCCTTCCGCTCCTGCAGTCTGAGATAAAACGAATGTGCCATTTAAGTGAAACATCTCTTTCCCTCTGTGTCATACTACATTTACAATTCGTCTGTGAATTCCTGTTTCAAAACTATGACAATTTGTCTCCAGCAGTGTTTGGTTTTTCCTTATGGATCTGGGAGAAGGGTTTACATTTAATATTAAAGGTAATAAAGGTTTTGTCAATTAGGGAGAAAGCGTTTCTTAGGTTTGTGATTTCTCTTCCAGCTTGTTTCTGTTAGGTCTCATGGGCAGTCCACATATCCAGAAATGAGCTCAACTTGGAATATAAATTAGGATTTCTGGCAGTCAGATAAAGGCCAGGCACCCCTCAGGAGCGTGTGAAACCAGCTTCTATCTGCCAAAAGGAGGCGTTCCTCTCACCTCTGATAGAAGACATACTCCGTTGACCTATATCTGTGGTGCCCATTAACGTATCAGAACCATGCTGGCCGCCAGGCTAGCCCAGTAACAGGAGCACCTGCTACACACTGCAAAGTCCTTGCTAGCAACCTCTCAACTCCTCTCCTCCCCTAGCTCCCTCCAGCTCATGGGTTTCCAACCCCCTCAGCTAGTCATCCTCATAACCTGGGCATTCTTACTACTCTCCACTCTTGTTATTTTCACATTCCTAACACTGTCCATCAGTCTGTCTCTCTGTCCATCCATCCATCATCCATCTATTACTCTGACTTATTCTCTTTCTTTACCTTTTTCTCTCTCTAATTCTCTCTTGCTCTCTCTCTGTCTTTTTGCCTGTCTCTGTCTGTCTGTCTGTCTGTCTTTGCCCCCCCCCCCCCCCGCCACCTCCTCAGCCCTAGCTGTTTCACCTTGCTCAGTATTCTTTCTCCCTCCTCTCTGGTCTCCTCCAGATGCCCCTGGCTGTTCGCTCTCACATCTGCAGTAAAAACCTTAACCACATCACGGAGTCGTCATGCCAGCAGTTTCTTTACTGAGCCCCCTCGCATACAGTTTCTCTTGGCTTTCTCCAGAAACAGCAATAATCCTTCCAAACCTGTGGTTGTCCTGAATTCCAGGAAAAACAAAAGTAGTCATTTCCTGGGGACCTGCTTGTCACCCTCTGGGGACTGGCTAAGGACCTCCTGGGACCAGCCTGTCACCTGGGGACTTGATTGTCACTTTCTGGAGACTGGCTAAGGACCTCTTGGGGACTGGCTAGAGACCTCCTTGGGACCAGCTTGTCACCTCCTAGAGACTAGCTTGTCTCTTTAAACAATAAGGAATTCTTCACACTCCCTCGCAGAACCTGTCCAGAGATAATGATCAGCCTCAACCACACTGACCTGGACAAGACAGACGAAGCCCTTAGTTGGGATGGGCAAAGGTGGGGAAAGCTCCTGCGTTTGCTTCTCTCAGACAGCTAACCAACCGTCTGCCATGCCTCATCCAAGCCCATCAGGCAAGCCCTTCCACCGAACGCCTCCCCACCCTGGGCCCCGCTGCCCGCACAGCCCCAGAGCCTCTGGCCTCAGCAAGGACTCCTTCCGGATGCTCCCTGGACTGACCCCCTTTGCAAAGCTCCTCACTGAGCCTCCTATTCCCACACGTGCTGCTCCGTAGGCTGCAGCCTGTGTGTGTGTGTGTGTGTGTGTGTGTGTGTCCTGAGGAACAGGGACTTTCTTGCAATCTGCCTGAGGCCTTGGCTAGATTCCTTGAGGAGCCCAGAGGACCTCGTGAACCACATGTTCTCAGAGCCTTTCTGCAACTTTAATGCCTGCAACTTAGCTGCAAACACTGTAAAGCAACCCCACCCCCAGCCAGCCTCTTCACCCCTCCCTTCCAGATGCCTAGTGATTGTAAAATGCATTTTAATGGACAAATGTTTAAATCTGTTTCTAAAATCAGCTCCATAACCAATTAGTATAATAGCATATATTACAAAGGACTTTTAACTGAGATAGCTAAAATTCTAAAGCAGAAACAGAGTTTCCTCCAGGAATAAAGAAAACCAGATGACCTTCTCATCTAAGAGAGATGACATCACATCAAAGACTCCAACGGGACAGGAGACCAGGGCCACATTGGGGTACTTACCTCACTCAAATGACCCTCACTTGGCAACAAGGACTCTGGTTTTCCCTTGAAAAAGATGGGGCTGGTGGTGGGCATGGTGGAAGCAGGCAGTGGTTACCTCCTGCTGGAATTAAAGACAGCTGCTGCCAGCTCAGGCCTTTGATCCCAGCGGGAGGCAGAGGCAGGTGGATATCTGTGAGTTCAAAGCTAGTCTGACTACAGAGCAAGTTCCAGGACAGCCAGGACTAACTCCACACAGAGAAACCCTGTCTTGAAAAATGAAAACAAAAGAAGAAGGAAGGTACTGTAAGAGCAAAAAGACTCTAAAGAGAGACCCTTGTCAGTCATCAGAGGCTCAAACAATGGTCCCCAATGAACTGAAATCTCCTGGGAGTGAGGTGTCCCCACAGTGGGTGCTTATCTCCAGGAAGAGATTCCACTGTGTTCAGGACTTAGACCACCTGGGGACTAGAGACTTCTGCTTACCTAGAAGGTAGGTTTCTTCAAGCCTCTCGAATTCTGCATGAACCAACTTTACCACAGACCTGGGGACCCCACATGTCACGAATTCACTGATAGCTTGACCTGGAATTGTTAGTGGGGTCTGATCCGGGGTGGCATCAGACCCAAGACCCTGCACTCATCAGGCGTGTAACTCTCACCTACGCTTCTGCCCAACTCAAAGAACACTTCGCTAATTTACTGACTTTAAACCCAGTCTTATCCTAAGAAAGAATGTCCACAAACACTTACGGGTTGTTTGTTCATTTATTGGGGAAGCGTCAGGGCAGGGCGGCGCAGGCCACAGCATGTGTGCAGAAATCAGAGACAACTTCCAGGTGTTTGTTGTTCCCTGTTGTCCTGTGAGTTTTGGAGGCTGAACTTAGGTCATCATGGGGGCGAGCCCCTCTCTCCAACCTGAGTTTATTTTTCTTAGTGATATATTAAAACACACAACCCAATATTTTAAGTTTTAAGGGGCTGGGGAGATGTCTCAGCAAGTAAAAGCACTTGCTGTGCAAGTCTGAGGACAGGGGCTGGTATTCCCAGCAGTGCCCGGATGAGCATGGCAACCCTGTCCCCAACCCGGGCATCCCAGCCTTCGGGAGGAAGACACTCAACATCAGCCTTTTGCACACACATACACACACACACACACACACACACACACGCATATACATATACACATGTGTGTGCACAAACAGATTCTTACGTGCATGCACACATGCACACACATGCGTACAAATATATACATGCATACATACATGCATATACACACACGCACTCACACATGCCTACACACACTTGTGTGCACAAATGCATTCGCATGCAAACACTCACACATACATACATGCACGCATATCTCTTCCACACATACAAGTGCAAAATTAAATAATATTTTAAGTTTTCCATTTAAAATCACTTCCTGCATGGGTCATGCCCACATTTTACCCTAGAATTCCTGTGCCCCTGCCAGTCTCCACAATACCACAGGCTACCGTGAGGAGCCCAGGGGACCTCACACAAGATTCTACTGTCCTATAGTCCAGAGATGCTGTGAAGCCCAAGCTGCCAAGCCCTGGTGGGAGGGGACTGGGGATGGCCCTGCAGTTTTCATACACACTTGGCACCTGTGTTTTAACAGACTAAGTTGACTTTCTGCAGGACATTGGGTGAGCAAACATTTTGAGATGTTTAGGTGTCTACCAATACAACAAATCAGAGAATCTCTACACTGTGAGGACCTGCCACGCCCCCACTTCGGAGGGGAGAAGTGGAGACCTGGGAAAAACTGAACACAGCCGGTTCCACCCTGCCGTGCTTTCCCTATCAACCTGCTTTTTTTTAAAAAAAAGATTTATCTATTATATGTAAGTACACTGTAGCTGTCTTCAGACATACCAGAAGAGGACGTCAGATCTCTTTTACAGATGGCTGTGAGCCACCATGTGATTGCTGGGATTTGAACTCAGGACCTTCGGAAGAGCAGTCAGTGCTCTTAACCGCTGAGCCATCTCTCCAGCCCCTCACTTGCTCTTTCCTAACAACAGAGTGCATAGATTTTACACCCGAAAGCATGACAGCTAGAAATAAAAGCTACATGTTTCAGCTTCCCTTGCAGCTAGTGGTGACCATATGACTAAGTGCTGACCAACAAGGATGTCAGTAAACATGTGAGCACCTTGTGGGAGGAATCTTTCAAGACAGTACATGTATCCAACTTTGTCCCTTTGCCTCCCGGTGGCCTGAAATCCAGCGATGACAGCAGGAACAGTCCTTTTGGGTAAAGAGGTGACCATCCTGGTTGCTTGTCAACTTGACAAAAGCTAGAGTCACCTGGGAAGAAAAAACTCCATTGAGGAATTGCCACATCAGATTGGGCTGCAGGAAGTCTATGGAGGCATTTTTCCGATTAATGACAGATGTGGGAGGGCCCAGCTTTCTGTGGGTGGGGCCACCCCTGGGTGGGCGGTCCTGGGTTCTGTAAGGAAGCAGACTAAAGCTCCATGAGGAGCAAGCCAGTAAGCAGCACCCCTCCACAGCCTCTGCAACAGCTCCTGCCTCCAGGTTCCTGCCTCGAGCCCCTGCCCTGACTTTTCTCAGTGATGGAGAGCAGCCTGGAAGTGTGGCCCTTTTCTCTTCATGTTGCTTTTGGTCATGGGCTTTATCACAGAAAAACAAAAAACAAAAAACAAAAAAACTAACTAAGACATTGAAAAATGGCAGCCACGTAGAATACAATGATAGGTTGGGAAGGTCCTGGATCCCTAGGGGACATCACAAAGCAGGGTTACACAACCAGCCCTGCACTGCCTCCCTCTGGATGATTTACTACAGGAGAAATGACCTCTGCCTCCCCGAAGCTGCTTTCCTCGGGTCTGTTTGTCGCAGCCCGGAGGTTTTACGATTAATAAATGTCACAACAAGGAAGGGGTTTCAATAGACTAGTCTGGTAGAACAAACCCCCAGTTTTCTTGGAAACAGAACACCTGGCTCACAGTGGTGCTATGGGAGTCGAGAGGCAGCTGAGCTGGTGCTCACAGGGGGCACTTTGTAAACACCCTACTCCCTCAGGTGGGCCTGTCCCTGCATCTGCAATACCCGCCACCCACAAGCCATCTGGTTCCTCTGACAGTATCAATTAACAGGATCTCGCTTCCTGCAAGCCAGATCCTCCCCAAGAATTACAGAACAAAATAGAAACAGCCCTCTCAAGTGTGGGGCATGGGCGGATGCCAGATCTAAGCCAGCCAGACGGGCAGATTGTGGGCTCCTTCCTCCATGGACGCCCCTGACAATGGGTCTCAGTGGTACAACACGGAGTTGAAGATGAGCCCAAACTGGACAACGCTCACCTGGGATGGCAGGAGAGAAGGGGCAGCTCCTGGCAGGGACACGTTGGACAAGCAGGGAAGGCAGCACTGGACAGCAGTGGGTACTGACGTTTCTGGAAGCGTCTCCATCATTGATGGGACACCAGGGTCACAGCGTAGGATCAGTGACAGGATCATGCCACAGTGACACAAGATTTTCTCCTTCTCATTCACATAAGCTGAAGCCCTTCTGGCACCGTTCCCAGCCCTGATCCCACCCAACCTCTTCCTGGGTGGCTTTTTAAAAATTATGTTTAGCCTGGCAGTGGTGGCGCATGCCTTTAATTCCAGCACTTGGGAGGCAGAGGCAGGCAGACTTCTGAGTCCAAGGCCAACCTGGTCTACAGAGTGAGTTCCAGTACAGCCAGGGAAACACAGAGAAACCCTGTCTCAATAAATAAATAAATAAATAAATAAATAAATAAATAAATAAATAAAAGTTTGTGTGTGTGTGTGTGTGTGTTTAATTTTATTTATGTGGACGGATGTTACACTATATGTGCACTGTGTGTGCCTGGCACCCATGGAGGTCTGAAGTGGGCATCAGCTCCTGTAAGAACTGGAGTTACAGGTGGTTGTGAGCCTTGTGGGTACTGAGACTGGAACCTGGACCCTCTGCAAGAGCAGCAGGTGCTAGGTGAGCCATCTCCCCAGCCGTATTCCCAGGTGGCTTTTGAAGGTTATGTCAATGTGCAACGCTGACCACTGATCCTAACTACCCTCTCTGTTAACACCAATAGGAAGAGAAGACTTGGTTGGCCCAGCATGTCAGTATCCAGACCTTCACTCACTGTTTCTGACACGGCAGGAAGTGTGTTTGTTTATAACCGGGTCGCTGATATTTATGGAGATTTACCTGTGTGTGTCAGGTACTTACTGAAGCCTTTCAGAAACCTCTTGACTCTATGTCACCAAGAAGGAAAGAGATGTGATCCTGTGGGGACTTTACATTTATAGATTTCTATATTTTGGTTCTTTGAGGTACGGTCCCACGTGACTGGCTGGCCTCAAACTCGCCGCACTCCAGCCTCCATCTCTCATAGGCTGGTTGGCAAGTGTGCATTACCACGATAGACATGGGGATTTTTCCAAAGTCACAGAGCTGAGAAGCGGCCAAGGCCAGAGCTGAGCCAATGAAAAACTGGCTGCTGTGAGGGGTGAAATACACAAAGCTCAAAACGGCCGGGGCAGTGGGGCCGTTCCGAAGCTCAGGAGAATCTGCAATACCCTTCAGCCCCTCTCACACAGCATTGCCTTTCTCCGTAGAACTCCGCACTATGACCTCCCAATCATTGTCCTGACCCCACTTCAGGTGTCAACGTCGTGAAGATGAACTATGCGATGCCTACTTTACTGCAGCATTGCCAGTCTCCAAAGTGCCCTGTGTAGGTGGCAAATGTTCGGCTACTGTAGGATGGAGGAGGAGGTAGTCAGGAGTGTAGAAACAGCTCCCGGGAGAGGCCCATAGCTGTCACCCTGGCAAAGGACAGGCCAGTAGTAGCTGTCCTGGGAGGAGAGGAGACAGTCTAAAGGAAGACATGTATGTCCCGCCCTTGGCTATCAGACTATTGTCACTGTGTTTCCCAGTACACACACATACACACACCACACCCCCCCACACACACACATCCCAAGCTGGGGAGAGAGAAAGGCTGAGCCTAGTACCAGCCAGAGGTGACCCAGCCTCTGGTATGCCTCTGACAGCAGGAGTGGGTGCAGGCTCTGCTCCTGGTTTTTGCCTCTTCTACAAAACTGTAGAGAAGGTCAAGGGACCTGGGAGTCTTTGTGAGCAGTTCCACTGTGATGGTTTGGATATGCGTGGCCCAGGGAGTGGCACTGTTAGTGGTCTTGTTGGAGGAAGTGTGTCACTGGGGAGGGAGGTTTTCGGAAGATTTCATTCTATGTGCCTGCAAGCCAGGTTTCTTCTGTTTGCCTTCAGAACAAGATGAACTCTCAGGTCCTCCTGCAGCATGCCCGCCTGGATGCTGCCATGCTCCAGCCAACCTCAGAAACTGTAAAGCCAGACCCAATTCAATTTTGCCCTTATATGAGTTGTCTTGGTCATGGTATCTCTTCACAGCAATGGAGACTCTAACCAAGACAGAAGTTGGTATCGGGGACTAGGGTATTGCTGTGATAGACATGACCAGGCTTTTGTTTGGATTTGGGGACTTTGGACATGGAAATCCATGGAATACTTTAAGTGGGGGCTTAATGAGCCAGCCTAGTAGGAATATGGAAGATGGCCATGCTGAGGGTGATTTGAACTGCAGAGACCTGCTGGTGCAAGAGCCTTCAGAGGAGAATTTTAGTATGTGGCCTAGAGACTGTTCTTGTGATGTTTTGGTGAAGAATGTGGCTGCTCTTTGCCCTTGTCTGAAGAGTCTTCATGAAGCTAAACTGAAGATAGTTTAATTGCATTGACAAAGGAAGTCTCACAAAAACCAGCACAGACTCTGTCCTCTGGTTTACTATCACAAAGAGTATTTTGATATAGCAAGCTTCAAAAGGAAAAATATAAAAGGTTTGGTTCAAAGACTAAAGGGGCATCAAGAAGTCGAATGGAGCTGAATCCCGTGTTCAAGGAGATGAGCACATTAAGGGAGTGGTGACCTCACGGCAGGATCCCACCCAGCTGAGTTTATTGTTTATGTGTTTGCAGCTGAAGAAGGAGTAGTTCTGTCATGTTAGGTGTTATTATTACCTGGTTATTATTTTCATTTGGACTTTTTATCTTGAATGAACTACAGTCCAGAAATGGAGGGACACTTGTGATCAGATCTTGCAGCTGGAAGACACAGGTTTTTGATCCAGATCTTAAGGCATAGTGGCCACAAAAAACTTTGGCCCAGGCATGGTGGTACACACCTCTAATTCCAGGAGACAAAGGCAAGCAGATCTCTGAGTTCAAGGCCAGCCTGGGACAGAGTAATTTAAAGAAAAATTTAAATCCAGGCATGGTGGTACATGCCTTAATCCCAGCATTCAGGAGAGGCGTGGCCATACTCAAACAAGTGCAACAGGAAAAGGCAGTCCTGGCCCTGGGGTCCCAACACTCAGCTGTAAGTCTTCATCTCCTACCTTAAGATGGGGTCCCTTGTTGATTAACATTTACTATTCCAAACTAGATGGCCTGTGAGCTCCCAGGAATTCCTGTGTCTCTGACCCTGGTGTCATCCTATGAGCACCAGGATAACAGGTCTACACAAGTTCACCCAGGTTTACCTGGTCTACACTACTTCATCCAGATTTACATGGTTTTAAGGATTCCAACTCAGTCTTCACATGTATACAGCAAGTGCATTACCCACTGAGCCATCTTCCCAGCCCTGGACAGGATGTGTTAGATAGCAGCACCTTCTGGAAGGTTCTGGAAGCAAGTAGAAATGGGTATACACATAGTGAGACACTGTCCTTGGAAAACCTGGAATCCAACGTGTAGAGTTTGCACATTTTGGAACTTTTGGCTAGAAGCTGCACACCAGTCCAGAAGCAGTTTGGGGATGCCATCTGGGAAAGCACTCAGAAATTAAGGATCAAGTTCTTGAAGAGAAAAAGAGAGTGAAACAGACACAGACAGACAGACAGACACACACACATGCACACGCACACACATGCACACACACACACACAGAGTGTCTTAGGGTTTTACTGCTGTGAGCAGACACAATGACCAAGGCAACACTTACAAAGGACAACATTTAATTGGGGCCAACTTACAGGTTCAGAAGTTCCGTCCATTATCATCAAAGCGGGACCATGGCATCGTCCAGGCAGGCATGGTGCAGGAGGAGCTGAGAGTTCTAGATCTTCATCTGAAGACTGCTAGCAGAATACTGGCTTCCAGGAAGCTAGAATGAGGGTCTTATAGCCCACACCCACGAGAGAGAGAGAGAGAGAGAGAGAGAGAGAGAGACAGAGACAGAGACAGAGACAGAGACAGAGACAGACAGAGACATTGAAAGCCAGAGAGAAGCTGAAGTGACCCCTTGCATCCTCCACATCCTTGGTGAAGCACAGAGCCCAGCACTGCTGGGGAGCCCAGGGATTGATATGAATGCTACAGCTGGGAGCTAAGACCTAAGCTTGAGGTTTGATCCTGCAGAGATGGTTTGGAGGCGCAGTCTATACACACAGGTTCCTGCAAGGGAGCACGTCACTCTTCAGGAAAATAGAGTGGATCCCAGGCTGTGCACAACCCTTCTCTGGTGGCGTCTGGTTATGAATCACCAGACACCACGCATACAGAAGTGTAAAAGCCAATCCATGCCCATAGCATTCAGACAGGAGTGTCTACAGGCCTGCCACCATCCTAGCACTCGGAATCTGAGGCGGGAAGATGCAGAATTTAAGGCCTGCCTGGGCTACAGGGCAAGATCCCCTATTAAAGAATTAAAAACAGCCAGGTGCTGGTGGCACACACCTTAATAAATCCCAGCACTCAGGAGGAAGAGGCAGATGGATCTCTGAGTTTGAGGCCAGCCTGGTCTTCAGAGTGAGTTCCAGGACAGCCAGGGCTACACAGAGAAACCCTGTCTTGAAAAAACAAAATCCAAAATACCAAAAAAAAAATAAAAAATAAAAAATAAAAAAAGAAGAAGAAGAAAAAGAAAAAGAAAGAAAGAAAGAAAGAAAAGAAAAGAAAACTGAGAAACCCTGTCTTGAAAAAAAACCAAACAAACCAAACCAAAGAGAAGAAAAAGAAAGCAAACTAGAAAAAAATAAAAATGAATAAATACATTTAAAATTTAAAAAATTAATAGCAAATAATCACAGACATCACAATGAAATCAGGCAAGAAGTTCAAGGCAATTATTATATTCTTATTTAGAATCTTAAATTATGACGATAATGAGCAAACTTAGGGAATGTTGGTAAAAATAAAAAAAATTAAAAAGTGCACTATAGCCTCTAGGATTGAAAAATACGACAGCCAAAGTGGACGGTGGCAGACGGATTAACCCTGACTGAGGCAGATGGACTGCTGAGCTTGAAGGAGAAGCACTAGAAGACACTAGAAAGAATGGAGAAATGGGGGCTTTGACTCTCCTTCCTGTTTCTGCAGTTTGAGATAGGATCTCATACCATAGCCCAGGTTGGTCTTGAACTTGTGGTAGACTTTCAGCCTTGGCCTCCTAAGTACTGTATTAGCAGACATATGCCAGCACAGCCGACTTGTAGGGTTTGTAAAAGACACGCTCAGACTTGGATAAAACAAATATCAGCTCCTCAGGCCTGTATAGGAAAATCACGTTGTCTCAAAATCTCAGAGGCCAGAAGACGGCCCCAGATCCCCTGAAACTGGAGTCCTCAGCTAGAGCAGCCAGTGCTCTTAATCAGTAAGCCATTTTCCAGCCCCCGAAAATGACTTTCTTACAGGAAGTCGGGCAAGCTCAGCGGAAAGGATGGTGCACAGTCCTGATGCAACCATCAGAATGCAGATCACACAAAATGGCATTTATCTCCCCAAATCATCCTCCGGGCATTGGCGTGGCAACAGAGAGACCTGGTGGGAGGCTTGGGTGTGAGTTCTCAGCTGGGGCCTCCTCCCCTGTCCACGGTGTGGAGACAGAGCTCCTGCAGGGTCGGGGAGGACCATTTGGAGGTGTCTCACATCCTCCCTTCTGTGACCCAATTACCATACATACAGTCCAGCAATTCTGACTCTGGGTCTGGCCTCCGAGGGTTGAAAGCAGGGCTCGACCCCACCTTTATACGTGAGTGATCACAGTATGTGTCCTCCAAAAGGCTGCCTGAATGCCTACCATCAGACAGATCAATAAAATGCAGTTTAAGCGTAAGAGGAAGCATCATTAGATCTCAAAAACTCAGGAGATGCTTGCGCATGCTGGACACTGAGGAGAATCAAAAGCAAGAACAATTCAGAAGCAAAAGGAAGACAAGGGCAAAACACAGCCCCACTCTTCACCAAAACATCACAGACACACAGAAACATGTCGCCATTCTATTTGTTAGGCTGGGGTTTTGTTTGTTTGTTTGCTTGCTTGTTTGGTTTTTTGAGACAGGGTCTCTATCCAGCTGTCCTAGAACTCACTACGTAGTTTAGGCTGGCCTGGAACTCTGCCTCTGCCTTCCAAGTGCTGGGATTAAAAGGCATGCACTAGTACACACCCATGTTAAGATCCTACGCGTCTGAGGTCATGCTGGTTCATGGAAGTAGACACAAACCAGCAGTGGGGGAGGGGTGCTGCAGGAGGGAGGTAGTAAGGAGAAATGGGGGAGCTAATGTTTTATGGGGGTAGAAAAGAAATTCTGGAGAGGGGTCATGGCAGCTGCACAGTGGGTGTGAGGGGACTTAGTAGACTGCGCGCTCTCAATAGTAAACTATGTGTTACAGAACGTCAACTATTGCATATATTAATATTGCTTCTATATTAATAAGTTATGGATATTGCGACAATATAAAAAGCAAGAACTTTAAGTGAACTCTTGGGAGCCCTCAGGATGCAATGGATGTTTTCAGACTGAAATGTCCCAGGGAGTGGACACCATCATCCCAGACCTCCAGAGAAGTCAGGTGTCATTCACAGGCTTGAAGCCATAGGGACAGTAGCTGAGCCCAGGGACATTCTCTTGGTCTGCAGACTGCTGGAGCTTCTCAAAGGCTGTGTCCAACATGGCCCTCCAAGCCCACACTGGGCACACATTATATTAATATAGCCATTAGTAGGTAAAAATCACTTCATTTTTGAGGCCATGACAAGAAGATACTACCATTGCTTTCTGTTTACAGATGAAGAAACTGAGGCACAGAAAGGCCTACCCATTTATGTAGGTTACGGAAGCTGGCTACCTCCATAGCTACTCTTTGTCCCAGCTCCTGTTGCCTCCCAAAGACAAGCAGAACACAGCATTCTGCCAGAGGACTTCCCAAAGAAACAGAGGGCTCACTGTACTTCTTAATCTTTGGGGGAAGTAGGGCCTCCCCAGGCTGCTGTGGCTCTTGACAGAGAACACAGTCCTGGGATCCTGCCCTTGTTTCCTCCTCTCCAGAGCTGCAGCCTGGAAAGCTTCTGTTATGTTTTCCAGAGGAAGGTCAGAGCTCACTGTCCTGGGTCCATATTGAAGCAGAGGTGGGAAGTCACATCTGGCTGATCCCAGCATCTTTACCCCCAAACCCAGAGATGTTCATCCAGGGCCAGCTGGTACCCGGAACTATCTAGAGTTGGTTCTGATGGTCCTGGCTGGAAGGGTAGTACTGGAATCAGGTGAGGACAGTGAGTGGGACCAGGAAAGTTTCAAGCATCCTCCAGGGCAAAGGGCAGCCCCATGACAAAGTCATAGTCTCAGAAGTAGGAAACCCTGCAGAAGCCCCAGACAGTGGCTAAGAGCCAGCAGGGCACCTCAGTGTTAGCTTCTAAAGTTTCCCCCAAGGCTGAAAATACACACAGCAGCCTCAGGGGTCCCCAGGCAGTGAGAAAACTGGTGGGTTTTATTTTCTTCTCCTTGGCAAGATTGCATGTTCTAAATTCTCATGGATGAATCTGCATCTGTCTCACAGCCTAAAGAGCTTCTGTTTCTTAGGCGAGTCCCTGGGCCTGCTGGGCCACCAGTTCATGGGTTGATGCTGAGGACTAAGAGCTGAGGCCAAAGGTCAAGGTAAGACCTTGACCTGCTGAGTCTGCCTACAGTGTCAGACTCATCTCTGTAAAACTGGTTCCTTGTTGGTGGAGATGGTGAGCTCTGGCACCTGTCCAAATGCCCAGCACCCTGGAGCTGAGTGTGTTACACACCTTAGCTCCTCTTAGCTCCCAGAGCCCATGAGTCTGGCCTCTGACCTCAGAACCTGCCGGAAGGAGGTCAGGTGCGCAGAAGGCAAAGGAAAAGGCCCAGCTCAGCCCCGGTTTCCTTAGAAGAACAGAGACAACAGAAGGATTGATTTCACACTGGCCAGAGGTCAGACATGGACTGTTTGAACTGACCTGGGTAAACAAGGAACCAGTGCCACCCCCGCCTGCTACAAGTCTCAGCTGGGAGCTGGCTAATTAACTCACCCATCAGAACTCAGAACAGACTGGGTTGTAAATTCGCTTCTCTTCCCAGCCTGTGACTTGTCCCAAAACCAAGACTTTAGAGGAGTCCTCTGTAAACCCTCTCCGGGACAATTTCCCATTGACAGACACCCCTCGGGGGTGTTCCAGTTTGGGGTACCTGGGCTGAAATTTGTATCACCCAAGTAAATATGATTTCCTTTGACTTCAATTTCTCCTTTAAGTTAACAACAGTGTAAAATAAGATAGAACAAAACAACAACAACAAAACAATCCTTGCGTGGAGGTAGGTTTGAACACACTAGGCCTGTGCATAAAGAACTTCAGCCCTTGTAGCCTCGCTGCACCCAGCTCTGGGAAGCCAGTGCTAAAGGAATGTAGCCACTGAGGCCCCTGCCCGGCCTTGAAGGACACCGTTGGAATATGATAGAGGGTTACAATCCTAATTTCACCTCTTCCCAGCTGTGGGATCTTCTGCAGTCTCCTCCCCTCTGAGTGCCTGGTTCTTATTAAGGGTGACACTTATCAGGCCCACGTTGGAGGGAGGGGGGTGGTACTGTGAAGTCACTGACAGCCAGGGCACATTTAAGTGAGATCACCATTCTCAGCCCCAAGGGCACTCTACTCTTAACCCAGTCTCACCCGGCACACTTTTGACCTGAAAGTTTGCAGGGTTAAAGGACAGCCAAAGTTTGGCTCCTTGGGGACTAGAAAGGGGTCTCCAGTATGGAATGACCCAAGGCATATCACTTCAAAATGGCCCATAGCAGAGCTTCTGAAAGCTCGGCAAGTCTGAGCTCACCTGATCCTCACAGAGCCAGCTGTCTCCTTTATGCCAACAGTTCTCAACCTTCCTAATGCTGCGATGTTGACATGCCATTTCTCATGCCGTGGTGACCTCCAACCCTACAATTATTTTTACTGCATAACTGTAATTTTGCTACTCTTATGAATCGTAATATAAATATCTGATATGTCAGATATCTGATATGCAACCCCTGTGGAAGGGTCAGTCGATGCCCCAGAGGTCAAGACCTAGAGGTTGAGAACGACTGCTTTGTGCAAACGGTGAAGCTGATGACCAATGCATACAATAGACAGCGTCTCCTTTCCCGCCATCTTTAGAGCCAGACAAGCACCGGTTGGTGAATGGCTTGGCTGGTAAAGCGCTTGGCTCCTGGGTACAAGGAACCGAGTGTAATCCCCAGAGGCCACACAGAAGTGCCACGCATAATGGCAACACTGGTGACCGTGGCATGTGTGAGCCACACGGAAGGACTCTGGGGCTCAGCGACCAGCCTAGGCTAATTAGTGAGTTCTGGGCCTCTGAGAGAGCTTTCAAGGGTGATACTTGAGCTGGGCAGTGGTAGCACACGCCTTTAATCTCAGCAGTTGGGAGGCAGAGGCAGGCGGATTTATGAGTTCGAGCCCAGCCTGGTCTACAGAGTGAGTTCCAGGACAGCCAGGGCTACACAGAGAAACCCTGTCTCAAAACAAATAAACAACAACAACAACAAAAGGTGATATTTGAGGTTGTCCTCTGGCTGCCCTTCAAGCACACCCCACATTCATGTACCTATATACGCATGCACCCCCACACATGCTCACAAGCACACACCCTCACATTAAAACAAACACACAGAAACCTGCTCCAGCTGGCTCAGCACCTGTGGTGGTCTAAGAATGGCCCCATAGGCTCATTGACTTGAACGCCTAGTCACCAGGGAGTAGAACTATTTGCAGGGCTTTGGAGGGTTAGGAGGTGGGGCCCTGTTGAAGGAAGTGTGTCACTGGGGGTGGGCTTCGAAAGCTCACGCCAGGCCTGTGTGGGTCAGGGTGTGGCTCTCAGCTCCTTCTCCTGCAGCACGCTTGCCCACACGCTCCCTGACATGATGATCATGGAAGAACTTAACCCTCTGGAACTAAGCCAGTCCCCAATTAAGCGCTTCCTTTTATGAGTTGGCATGGTCGGGGTGTCTCTTCACAGCAACAGAAGAGTGACAGTCAGTGTTCCTCCCTGGACATGAAACCCAGCTGGGCCCCAGGAGGAGCTGCACTTAACAGACACCATGGAGCAGATGTTGAGGACCTTCCTGATGTGACCAGGGATGAGGGACCTCCGCAACCCTCTCCACGGGGAGGACTCTGCACATCCCTCGGGCTGCCACCTGCATGGTACTCCCTCCCAGTGGAAGGCGCTTCTGTCAGCTGCTGTTGCCCAGGCCTGCCTGCCTCCTGTCACTTGTCACCAGGTTACGGTCACTGTCCTCACCATGTTTCTCTTCCTACTGCTGGGAGCACCAGGGGTCAGGTGTGAAAATCCAGCTCCCATCCTCCCAGGGACTCCTCCATCCCAGGGGAAGGGCAAGAATGGATACAGGCCGTGGGTACCATCCTTGAAGGAGCATCCTACTCCCAGAGCACCCTCACCAAATCCAGCTTCTCAGAGCACCGGGGCAATGGCAGGAGCTGTGGACTTCAATAGCTGTCCACAAAGGTCCTCCTGCAGGGTGGGCCTGAGGGTCTGAGGACCCTCAAAATACCCTGCCTCCGTCATCACCAGAGCTGCGTCCTGGAGCCTTCCATCCAGGAAGGAGTCTCAGTATCCATCGACAGAAGCCATCTGGCAAATGAAAATATAAAACAACCTTATGGGAAGCTTATGGTGGGGGCAGGTGGCCAGATGACTCAGCAGGTAGAGGCATTTGCCACCAAGCCTGATGACCTGGGCACAATCCCCAGGACCCACATGGCAGAAGGAGGGAACTGACTCCCACAGTTGTTCCCAGACCTCCATGCATGACCCATGGCACAGTCCCCCATACTCGGACACCCACAAATCAACAAATGTTTCAGAAAAAGAATGTGGGTGCAGCAGCTTTATCTGGGAACCGAAGAGGCTCAGATGCCCTCAATTTCTACCCACTGATGAAACCGAATGTGCTATATCCACACAATGGAACATTATTCAGCCTTGAAAAGGAATATATTGGTACACACTACGGTCCCATATGAATCACCAATGAAGTATGTCACAGGCAAGCATCTGGACTCAAAAGGTCACACAAACACTACATGATTCTGTCTATACGGAATGTCCAGAATATGTGAGAAGAGAGGCCTGGGTGGGCAGGGCTGTTCTGTGGCCGCCAGGGGCCCAGAAGAGGCAGGAACTGGGAGGGAGTGTATGGTGGGCAGAGGCTCCATGCTGGAAATGACAATGGCTTAGAAACAAATAAAAGTAGCACTTTGGGGTGAATTCAGGAGATACTGTCCATCAGGATAGAGACATGGCAGAATCAGAAGGAAGACCATTGCTGTATTGGAAGAAAAGAGGCCTAGGACCTCAAACTCTTCCTCACCTGGTCTCCTGACCCAAGGCAAGCAGATACAGCCCATGTTCAGAAAATTGCACAACCTCCCTCAACAGCACCGCCAGCTGGGGACAGGTCCTCACACACAGGAGCCGCTGTGATGGTGCACATTCAAGCCCTGGTCATTAGCATTGCACTCTGTAAATGCTACCTCAGTCTTCCAGAAAAAAGAAAGTATACTGGTAAGGATCTAACCTTTCCTCTTATTACATATTTGTTTATTTAGTGTGTGTGTGCATGCACGTGTGTGTGCATGCGTGTACGTCTGCATGTGTGTGTGCCCATTTGGGTCCTGGGGATTGAACTTGAAGGCAGGCAATCATTTCCTTGGCTGTTATTTTATGCATATATATATCATATATAGTGATATATGATATATACATATATATATCATATATGTTAATATATGATATATCAATATATATAGTAAAAATATATTCATATATTATAAATATATTATAAATATATAACTTATATATAAATATATTATATATAAATATATTTAATAAAATAAGCATGAAATTTATTATAATTTTAATAATAATTGTTTTATTTTAATATGTTTTATATATATATAAGGTCCTGACACTTGCTATGTAAACCTGGCTGGCCTCAAACTCACAGAGATCCACCCACCTCTGCCTCCCGAGTGCTGGGGTTAAAGGTGTGCATTGCTGCTCCCAGTTTTGTTTGGATATTTTAAGCACAGCGGGTCAGTTCTGAAAGGACCATTGAGTCGTCTGGAGAGAGAAAGGCAGGGAGCGGTGGCTCTGGATAGCAAGCTCCCTGGGCTAGTTCCAGCCTGGTTTGGTCTGGGTAGCTTTGATCCCCTGCTCAGCTCCGGGTTCCCAGGAAGTCACGGATGGGAACGTGGATACTTTGTTGCCGAGGGAAGGAAGACTGCAACTGGGAGGATAAAAGCATCTAGGTGTGGGAAGTAAGGTTGGAACCATAATCCAGCAGGCACCGAGGTCACCTCCATCCCACCCTGTCCTTTCTGTCACATGACATGCACAGCTCATCCTCCAACATGCAGGTGCCACGTAGCACATACAATCCAACTCACGTGCCCAGCCAGAGCCTGGCCTTGGTGGGCATGTGGCCCCACTGACAGACTCAGGAGCTTTGTGAGCTCTCTCTGCAGGAGCCGCTCAGCTAGGTCTGGAGAGGGCACCACACACCACCTGAGGAGTGGGGAGGGGTGGTCAGGGATCAGGGGAGGCAGCTGACTGAGAAGGGAGAAAGAACTTCCACAGAAGGATCCCTGAGAGTACACTGGTTCACTGCAGGACACACTATAATTTAACATGTGGAGGTTGGGCCAGAAACTATCTCCAAAACGCGTGATGTGACCACAAAGAAAATGATAGCAGGCAACTTCCCAGAGAACATCTTTACACACACACACCACATATCATACATATACACACATACCACACACACATATATACACACATACACTCACATCACACACATATGACTCTTGAAAACCACATACACCACACACATACACATATATATACATACATACATACACATACAATATACATAGATGCACACACACATGCACACAACATATACACAGATACACACACAACATATACATATACACACATATATACTCACACATATACACACACATAAACACATATACATTCATACACATACTACACACATAATACACACATGCACACACATATACACACACATAAACACATATACATTCATACACATACAATACACACATGCACACACATATACACACCACACACAGAGACACACAGATACACCCACATAAACACATACATACTTACTCCTACGCACACACCATACATATAGACACATCACACATACATATATACACAAATACCATACATACATACATACACACATATCACACACATACATATACATACATATACACTACACACACATACATACACATACACACACACTGGTATACACACATAAACACATTTATAAATGCAAACCTATACTCTCGAATGTAAGGACACACAAGCGCACATGTGCAGTCTGTGGCAGGGCCCCCCATCAGCCCGCTCACTGTGTCTGGGTACATTACTCAGCCCAGGAGAGCTGACTCAGTAAGCCTATTTTTCCAGCATTTATCCTTTCCAGGTGATGAGTTTTACTGAAGCATCACACACAGGCAAGTGTGAAAGCCCTAGGCCTGCATGTGGTCCTCACAGGGTGAGTCCACCTGAGCAGGCAGACCCGGATCACAGGCAATAAGCCAAGCCTGCTGCCCCAGCCCTTGGGAGACTGAGGCAAGATCGGGCGCTCAAGGCTGTTCTCAAATACTACTGTGTTCAAGGGCAGTCTGCCTCATAAGTAAAAACATCAGTAAATAAAATGCAAAAAAGGAAAGAAAGAATCTGAAGGCTGCTATGCCTGGGCCTTCCTCCCTCCTTCCTCCTCCCTCCTCCCTCCTCCCTCCTCCCTCCTCCCTCCTCCCAACTCCCAACTCCCAACTCCGGACTCCCGACTCCCTCCTTCCCAAGGACAGCATGTTATTGATGTCCGTGACACCATAACCTTGCCAATTTTAAACTTCGTATTAATGGCTTCATGTTTATATTCCATTCATATTATTGACATGGTGAGGGCTCCTCTATGCCTCACTCTGCTTACCAGATGTCTGTGGTCTGTCTCAGCTGGCATCCTGTTTAGACTGGTAATCTCCCAGGAATTGCTGGAGCTCCAGAGAAACTTCTCTGGAAGAAGGGTTGCCCCACCTTCATTGTCTCTTGGTGTCCTGCAGCAGAGGCCCATCACCAGAGGCATGGGCTGCCCCAACTCCATGACAGCCAGTGAAGAGAACAGTAAAACAGCCCCTGAGAGCATCCCGCTGGTCTCCACCCCCACCCCCCAGCGGCAGTCACCAGTGTCTATTCCCTGACCTGCAGGCTCTCCATCGTGGAGAGAAGGCTCAGTCAGGGACTCCAGCTGATGTCTCAACTTCCCCAGTTGCTTTCTGTTGGATGTCTTGGTCTCTCTCTCTCTCTCTCTCTCTCTCTCTCTCTCTCTCTCTCTCTCTCTCTGTTGTTGTTTGTTTTTACCTTGTTGCTTCATCTGTGGGGACTCTGCGCTGTCTGGTTCTCCCAGCTGGCTGCCTTAAAGGGGCTTCTTTCCTGATGACTGATTTGGGCATGAGATTTGCTGATGCCCCCTTTGTCTCCTGCCTCTGCCTCTGCCTCTGCCTCTGCCTCTACCTCTGCCTGTCCCTTTCCCTCCCCCTCTCCCTCTCCCTCTCTACTCACTCAAAAATAGAAACTGTTGCATATCATGGATAAGCTGTAGTTTGAGCTCCCTGGGTTAGTTTGTGTCTTTGGTGCACAGATGTGTGTAATTTTGTTGCAGATGCAGAAAGAGAAAACACTGGACCAGGAGATATATGCATAGGATAATCTTAAACAGAGGACGGTTTCTTAAAGTGCTGAATGTATGACCCTCAAAGCAGCAGATGAGAGTCCCTGGCATCTCACATCCTCACTAGTACTTAGAATTGTTGGTCTGTTTAGTCAGTCACTCTAGTGGACCTGTCCTGCTGTGTGTGTCTGTGTGTGCATGTGTGTACATGTATCTGTATACATTTGTATATGTGCATACCAGTGTGTCTGCATGTGTGTATACATACGTATATTCTTGTGTCCATGCATGCGCACATGCTTGGGTACATCTCTGTACATCTCTCTGTGTGTGCATATGTGTAGCTCATTCACAGGAATTCATGCCTCATATTTTCTATGTTTCATTAAGAACTCCCTCACTGCAAAGCCCTGAGAGGTTCTCTATTTACTTAGATATTTTTAAAGATTTATTTACCATTATATGTAAGTAAACTGTAGCTGTCTTCAGACACACCATAAGAGGGCGTCAGATCTCATGGTTGTGATGGTTGTGAGCCACCATGTGGTCACTGGGATTTGAACTCAGGACCTTCAGAAGAACAGTCAGTGCTCTTAACCACTGAGCCATCTGTCTAGCCCCAATGTTCTCTCCCTAAACCAGTGGTTTTCAACCTTCCTAATGTTTCCTACTGCTATAACCCTTTAATACAGTTCCTCGTGTGCCGCCTGTGGCCTGAACAACTCACTGCCGACCCTACCTGCCCTTGGAAGTTGGAGATGAGGTGGCTCAGAATCAAGAACACAGACTCCAGGAGCAGGTAAGAAACACTGCAGCAAGCTCGTCTGAGCACTGCCACAAGCGCCTGTAATACCCTCGACCCGCACCCATGGGTCCCAAGAAAGCGTCTCTTCTAAACAGCAGTTCCTGATTGGCTGGCATTGTCTGCACCAGCAATCCTTGGTCTCTCAGGTAGTCCTCAATCAGGTCCTCCTGCAGGAGACACCTTTGCGACACTTAAGCAGAAGTGGCCCCTGCCATTCCTCCTACACTCATGTTGTGGTGACTCCCAATCACAAGACTGTCTTCATTGCTACTTCATAACCATTATGAATCCTAATGTAAATATTTGTGTTTTCTGATGGTCTTAGGGGACCCCTGTGAAAGGGATATTTGACCTCCCGGGTGGTCTTGACCCACGGGTTGAGAACCAATGCTCTACAGAATGACCTTTGCTGTGCAGACAGCCTACGAGAAGATCCGAGTGCGGAGGTGAGGTGGCCAATGTGGGTCCTCTAGCTCTCCTTGTCCTCTAGGGGTCCAACTCCAGCCCTGATGCATTCACCAGACCCAGACCAGCTCTGGGGAAGTGTTTGTTACACTTGCAGATGAGGGGAAGGCTGGGGGAGCTCACCTCTGCACCCTTACACCCCATTTAGCAAGGGGCAGGTCCTGGGCTACAGCATGGGCTGCCATCTAATAAAGCCTCCAACACCTTCCCATTTGACTAGTAAAGTTTATTTATAGAAGATGTCAGCTCTCTGTTTACAACAGTGACATATAATTAAACATTACAGCTTTATGTTAACAAAATATTAAGTTAACAATAGCCTGGATTATAAACAAATACAGCAAAATACTGAATGATATGCTAATATGCCAAAGCCACGTGCGCCAGAAGTAAAATCTGAGATACACACTAGAGCGGATTCCTTCACACTGAGCAAACACCAATCAGATTGATGCTGTGACCTTGGAGCCCAGAAAGCCAAACAGCAGCACCCGGGGGCCTGCCCTTGGGTCCCCTACCACCTAACCAGGAGGATACAAGCGTGAAGGTGGGAGAAGGGCCTGAAGATGTTGGCCCCTAAGATCCACCAGAGATGTGAGGTGACTGAAGAAGACAGGACATCAGGTCTCCGTGTGCACACACCTACACCACACACACAAAACAGAGCTGAGAGAAGTTCATCCTCACAGGGCCACTGAGATGACATACGAAGCAGCGCTTACATGTTCTCCAAGGTGCCTAGCACGGAGCGCCACACGGATGCCTGTGTCGCCTTAGTTAAGGGGGCGGGAGGGTTGGGGCTCCACCACCCTCCTTTGTAAGTAAGAAACCCCAAATTCTGAAATCTTAAAGGAGTTTTCCCCAAATCACTCACTTGACAAGAAAATAAGTAAATGATTAAATCTGAATCTCAATCTCCGTCCTTCTGGTTCCAAACCCCGGTAGAAAACGCAACGTTACTCTGAAGCAGAGTGGGGCTTGGGATGGTTGTTGTTCACAGGTTGAAGCTCTGCTTGCCTACTGGCAGGCAGAGGGCGCTTTAGGAGGTGGGGTGTGGTCAGAAGAGTCAGGTCCTGAGGAGTATCCTTGAAGAAGCTACTGGGAGGCCTGCCCCTGCTTTCTCTTTGCTTCCTGGCTATGAGGTAAGCAGTTTTGTCTGGCTACATGATGCTACGTCATGCCAACTGCTGCCATGATGATTGGTCTCTCTACAGCCTCAAAGCCATGAGGCTAAAGAACCCCTGGCTGAACCTTTCCTCTTTCATAGTATTCTAATCTCAGGTATTTTATCACAGCAACAGAAATGGACCGCAAGCAGATACAAGAGACACTTTATATTTAGGTTTCTTTTTACATTTTTATTTATTTAATATGTGTCTGTGTTGTGTATATGGTGTTGGCGGGACACCCATGTACCACGGCGCATGTGTGTGGAGCCAGGTATCGCCTTCTACCATGTGGGTCTGGGGTATCGGACCCAGGACACCAGTCTCCAAAGCAGATACCTTCACTCACCAAGTCAACTTGTGGGCCCTGAGAGTCTGTAATGGCTCTTCCTGGGTTGTCAACTTGACTATATCTGAAACGAACTATAATCCAGAATCAGAAGGCTCACCTGTGATCCTAATCTGGAGGCTGAGAGTTACAAGTTTCTGACCTGGATCTTGACATGGAAATCTTGAGGCATAGTGGCTATGAATCCCAGAAGATTCAGACAGGGAGATCTCTGAGTTCAAGGTCATTTGGGGCAAAGCAAGTCTTAGATCCAGGTGTTGGGACACACACATTTAATCCGGGCCCCACCCTCTGCTGGAGACCTACATAAGGACATTAGGAGGAGGAAGATTCACCCTTCGTTGGCTGCTTGCATTTCCTTGCCAGCACATCTGCTGGAATCTAAGCCTAGTGGGACTCAGCAACTCTGTCCAGGGACCTCCCATTCACAGCTGACCATTGTCGGGGAGTTGGACTACAGACTAAGTCATCATAACAAATTCCCTTACTAGAGAGAGACATTTTATAAATTCTGTGACACTACAGAACCTGACTAATACAGAGTCTAATGAGAGAAGCAACGAATCGTCCAGGGGTGGTGGTGCACAACTTTAATCCCAACAATGAGAAAGCAAAGTCAGGCTGATCTCTGAGTTCGAGGTCAACCTAGTCTACAGAGATAGTTCTAGCCAGGGCTACCCAGAGAAACATTGTCTTGAAAAAAACCAACAAAAAATTAAAAATAAAAAATAAGAGAGAGAAAAGAAAAGAGCCAGGCACAGTAGTGTGTGCGTATTGGGAGACAGAAGCAGAGGCAGGAGGATCAAGAGTTCAAAACCAGCCTCATCTACATGTAAGTTCAGGGCCAGAAAAACAAAACGAAAGTGATCAGAGGTGAAGAGCCACCATGATGCCAAGACCATTGATTAAAGATGGCTACCTGGTGATACACAAGGCAGAGCAGGTCATCTGCAAAGGCTCATGGGACCATCTGCACACAGATGCTGACAGATGGTCTCTGAAACCACAGAGGCACGGACTTGGGTATGGTGGCCATAGCAGGCCCCAGTCCCCAGACTACAGAACAAGAAAATGTACTTTTCAACGATTCTCTGATGACTTCAATTAACTGTGGCCAAGCAGGGCAGGTTGACAGATAAGCGTGGACTTTCTATGCCTTAATGACAATTCCTCTGCTCCAGGCTGCCCCGGGCCTGTGTGCTGAGGAGGCAGCTGCACCGCTCTCCTCTGTTGTTTACAAGGGGTCAGGTAGGGGCTTGCTACTTCCCAGGAGCACGGAGTGTGTGTGTGTGTGTGTCTGTCTGTCTGTCTGTCTATATGTTTGTGTGTTTGTGTCTGCATCTGTCTTTCTGGGTATATATCTTTGTGAATGTGTATGTGTGTCTATCTATATGTGTGTCTATGCGTGTCTGTGTGTTTATGTCTGTCTTTCTGGGTATGCATGTGTGTCTCTGTCTCTGTCTCTCTTTGTCTCTCTGTCTCTCTTTGTCTCTCTGTCTCTCTCTGTCTCTCTGTCTCTGTATCTCTGTCTCTGTCTCTCTCTCTCTCTGTCTCTCTCTCTCTCCCCCATCCATATGATATGCTTTTGGCTTTGGATTCTGGGAATCAAACCCAGACCAGGTCCTTTACCCGCTGAGCTATCTTCCCAGCCCAGATCTTTCTTTTGCTTGGTTATAATTATTACCAAACACACTTCATGACATCCTGCTAATGTGTCCCGCTAACCTGGCTGCTTCCCATTTAGCCGAGGCTGGCGGTGAACTCTGACCTCCGAGCCATGCTCCTGTGCCTAAGTGCATTTTTGCACTAAACCACACTTCTTTGTCTGTATCCTGTGATGCAGAGGCAGGCACGGGAGCTGAGGTATTGCAGACGCTATGTCCAGTAAAGCCCTTTAAGAAGCCCCTTGTTGACCCTGCAGGGATGTAAGATTGTTCCAGAAGATAGGCTTTGACCCGAAGGCAATAGGGAGCTGCTGACAGCTTGGGGAGAGGAACCAAGCAGTGTAGAGGCACCAGAGGACAGCCCCACTCCTTGTCACCTACTTTGGATCGATGTATCAACTTCCTGCACACACCTGTCAGAAGCCTGATGCTCAGCCAGAAGGACCACTACCAAAATAGCCTGCGAGGAGACATCACAGAGATTCCAGAGACAAGCCCGTTAGCCTCAAATGACAGCTAAGTACATTTGAACTTGAGAGAATTTAATTCCCTCTTCCAGTTCAATATTCAGAGTCAAGATTTGAAACAACAAAATTAGATTTACAGAGCTGGGAACAAGAACTCAGCATGTGCCACATCTGGGCAGATCCAACCACTCCATCAAAGGCTTGCTGCCCCCATCATGGTTGAAATGGCTCCCAAAGGACACAGAGAATGGAGAGGAAGCTTTGGACAGGACCAGAAGCACCTTATTCCCAGGGCCTCTGTCCTTGGGAATACAGACTTCCAAGCTAGCACAGCCTTTAGACACAGCCTAGGGAACTAAGTTTCTCCAAAAAACATAAGCCAAGAGGTGTTTTTAAGAGTATAGGAACTCAGCAATAAATAACACAAAATTGCGGGCCGGGCAGCACATGCTGGTAGTAGGAGTTAGTTGCTCATCACCCTGACAAAATGCCTGAGGAAAAGCAGCTTGTGCAGGAGGGAGGGTCCGTATTGACTCACAGGCTGACAGTGCAATTCTATCACTTCAGGGAAACCTAGAGGCAGGGGCTTGGGCGGCTGGTCACACTGTACCAGGCTTGATTACTGACGATTCACATACTTCTCCACAGAAGTTAGCTCACCATATGAAGTCGAGGGTGAGAGCTGCAGCCAGTGAGGGGCAGGACTGAGAAGGAGCCATGGACGTCCTGACTGCGCCATCCTCTCATCCCCACACTGGAGGCTTCAGTCTGAGGACCAGAGAAGCCCCGACAGCTGGACCTGCCCACATATGACTCTCACACATCATCTCTGGCACTGTGGCTTCTGTTCACCCAGAGCTGTCTGGAATGCCTCTAGCTGGAACTCACCTTCCCATCCCTTGGAGATCTGGAGAGCAAAACTGGCTCTGCTGTGCTTTTACCAATGAGATCCACCTGTTTCTAAAGCAGGCTCCTCCTGCATGCGCGCTCATAACTGATGGACTCTGTCGTCATAGCTCCTTCAGGTACACTGAGTATGTTCTCTGGGCCATAAACTTTACAGACATTGTACTCTTAGCAACGTCACTGTCACTGACACATGGCAAGAACTAACTGAAAGAGGAAGGATTCAAATAGACTCATGGCTTAAGGGTCTGTCAGGCCAGGGAAGGTATGGTGCTGGGAGCAGCTCACAGCTGTGGCAACGGAGGGTAAGAGGCTTGCAAACATCTGGACAGACGGGATGCATAGAGAAACCAGAAGCGGGGGTGGGGATGTAAACCCACAAGCTTGTCTCCAATAACACATTTCCTTCAGCAAGGACTCATTTCCTTAAAATTTCCGCGACCTCCCAAAACAGCATCACCAGCTGGAGACCAGACATTCACACATATGAACATGTGGGGACAGTCCACATCTGCACAGTGATCAGAGAGGCTGCATCCCGAGCCCCCGGGTTCACACCTTTCCAAGCCGGAGTCACACCCGGGTCTGTGCTGACCCCAGCAGCCAAGCTCAGAACAGCCATGCCACCCTTCCATCCAGAACCTACTCCTTGGATCCCATACAGTCTAATTGTGTCACTCTGGTCCTTGTTTTATCTTTACACACACACAAAACTTAAAAAGCACAGAACTCAGCCCTAACTCCAACACACCAAGACAAGTACTTTACTATTTCCCCTCATTTCCACATGCGGATGTGGACACAGATATAGACAGTCCTGCTGGCTTCTTTGCAAAAATGAGCTGAGACCGTGTGCACTATTTTCTAACATATGTTCTCTCCGGCGATATATCTGGACCGTCTTACCATAGCAATGTAGGAAAGCAGTGCTTCACCACGGCTCGCCTGCCCGAGAGCTAGTGGCTCACCCCTCATCCTGGACATGAGCCTGAGCCAAACACACACCTCGTCCTTCAACACATATCCAGGTGTTCACATCTCAGTTTTAAAGAGTGTGTGTGTGTGTGTAAGCATAGGTGTGTATGTGCATTATGTAAGTGTGTGTATGTGTGTGTGCAAGTATGTGGGTATGAGTGGATGTGTGTGTGAGTGTGTGTAAGTGCATTGCACAAGTGTATATGTAAGTGTATATAAGTGCATGTGTGCAAGTGCATGTGTGTAAGTATGTGTGTGTTCATGCTTGTATGTGCAAGTGTGTATACTATTGCACACATGTGTGTGTGAGTGTGACTGAGTGTGTGTGTGCCTGTCCATGTATGTGTGTAGTAAGCATATATTTGTAAGTGCATTGTGCAAGTGCATGTGTGTGTAAGTGCATGCATGTGTGTATAAGTGCATGCGTAATAGTGTGTGTGTGTGTGTGTGTGTGTGTATGTGCACGCACATGCATGCCACTCTGTGCATGTGAATATCAGAAGACAAGCAAGCTTCAGTCTTTGTTTTCGGCCTTCCTTGAGATAAGTTTTCTTGTTTGCCACTGCACGCACCAGGCTACCGGCCTGTAAGCTTCCAGAAAGTCTCCTGTCTCTGCCTTGGATTGCGGACAAGCACTGCCAAGTCTGATCTTTACACAGATTTTGGGGGCTCCAAACTGAGATCCTTACACTTACCTGGAAGACACCTTACCCACTGAGCCATCTCATCAGCCCTGTCTTCTATTTCTCGGGGTGTTAGGTCTAAGATCACACCTCTGGGGCTGGAGAGGCGGCTCAGAGGCGGCTCATTGTTGGAGAGCACTTGCTCTTGCAGAGGTCTGGTTTCCAGCACCCATGTGGCAGCTCCAGTCATTTGCAATTGCAGTTCCAGGGGTCTGGTACCCTCTTTTGACCTCCTTGGGCACCGGGCATACATGTGGCATAGGCATACATGAAGACAAAGCACCCATGCATGTAAAATAAATAACAAATAAGTAAACCTTTAAAAAAAAAAGATAATATCCTCCTTCTGAAAACTACTGCATGATACCAGGTCTCTGTCCACAAGCCCCTCTTTCTACCTCAAACCACAGAGTGCTGTCTTTCCTTTTTCTTTTTAGATGTATTTATTTTATGTATATGAGTACACTGTACTGTCTTCAGACACACCAGAAGAGGACATCAGATCCCATTACAGATGGTCGTGAGCCACCATGTGGTTGCTGGGAATTGAACTCAGGACCTCTGAAAGAGCAGGCAGTGCTCTTAACCACTGAGCCACCTCCCCAGCCCAGAGTGCTGTCTTTCCTAATCAAGGCTGTCATGGTTTGAATATGCTTAGCCCAGGGAGAGGGACTATTTGGAGGTGTGGCCTTGTTGAAGTGGGTGTGTCACTGTGGGCATGGGCTTTAAGACCCTCACCCTAGCTGCCTGGAAGCCAGTATTCTGCTAGCCGACTTCAGATGAAGATGTAGAACTCTCAGCTCTTCCTGCATCATGCCTGCCTGGATACTGCCATGCTCCCGCCTTGATGATAATGGACTGAACCTCTGAACCTGTAAGCCAGCCCCAATTAAATGTTGTCCTTATAAGAGTTGCCTTGGTCATGGTGTCTCTTCACAGCAGTAAAACCCTAACTAAGACAATGGCCAATCTCACAGGCTACAGAAAAGTAATAAAAAGCATCTTGCTTTTGCTTCAAGATTTATTTGTGTGTGTGTACAAGTGCATCTGTGTGTGTGTGTGTGTGTGATGTACACACGTGTGTACCCACAGAGGCCAGAGGCAAGAAGAGGACATTAAACTCCCTGGAACTTGAGTTATGTGCCATGTGGGTCTCCCCTTCCCCAACACATTGGGTTGCGGACCAGCATCAGGTCCTCTGTGAGAGCAGCCAGTGCTCTTAACCCCCGAACTCCTCTCCAGCCCCAAGCACCTTGCTTGAATGTGCTGAGCTTTTATTAGCCAGGAGGTTGTATGTCTTCTAAGCTCAGACAACTCGAATCAATCTCCAGCCTCCTTGTGTTACTGCTATGGTGGCTCAAAGAGCACAAAATTCTCTAGGCAGGGTTCCCACCAGCACTGACTGCAGGGGTGTCTACCCGGTGAGTCTCAGGCAAATGGTTACCATTATTCCCCAGGGAGTGGGATCCAGTCAGGTGGAGACAGAGCATGGTTAACTGTGCGTGTGGCCCTGTCACTCTGGGGTGGCCTTTTATGGCTCTCTGGGTTCTGTCAACCGACTGGGTTGTCAGCTCAGCTGCAAGCACAGAGCTTCCTGGGTGCCTGGCACTCAGCCTGGGAAGAGACACCGCGTGGCTTTCTTTCATCTCCTTGGTACCAGCATCTGGGTATGTTCAGCTCAGCTGTGGACTCACCCACAGGCTGCCCGGCTACTGCCCTTCGAACACTGGAGGCTCTTACTCAGCTCTGGGTCTGTGTGGAAGGTGTGACACACTTGGCAACACTATGGTACCTGGTGGGACACGCCACACACCCTGCCTGGCTCCCTGTCCCTTGCTCACAGAGACGCCACCTGTTTTTCTTGCCCACATCTCTCAGGTCTCTTCTCCCCGACAGCTCACTTCCACTTAGAGAATAGGCAGATTTCAGGGTCTGGATTCAGGGTCCCACTCTGCCATGTGTTGGCTTAGTTCCACATTTTCTTGGAGCCTCAGTTTACTCAGCAGCAAAGTGGGTACAACAGTAATACCAACATCACAATGCCACAGAGAGACTGACAGCACATTGCACAGTACTTTCTCAGAAACCCACAGGATTTTACCCACAGGTTTTCGTAGCTATAGACGGCTGCTTTCATGCTGTAATCACCCCCCAAACAGAAACCGAGGTTCCTGTGTTAACTCCTTTAGTGTCACTGTAGACACTAAATACCCATGCAGACAACTTAGGAAGAATTATCAATTTTGCCTCATGGTTTCAGAGGTATTTTATGAGCCAGTCACGGCAGAGAGGACAGGGCAGGGCAGAACTGAGCAATTCACCTCATGGTGGCCCCAAAACAGAGAGAGAAACAGGAAGGCTCTGAGAGGAGGTACGCCCAAGGACCCGCCCCCTGTGACTACTTCCCCTAGTGAGGTCCCACCTCCTGAAGTTTCCACAACCTCCCAAAACAGAACCACCAGCTGGGGATCAAGCAACCGATCCGTGAGCCTTTTTCAGGCATGGTCCGAACCCAAACTGTAAGAGAGGGCGTCTATTGCTGCGATCAAACACCAAGAGCTGGGTAGATTTGGGTATAATTATTTTGAATTTAAAACTCAGTCTGGGCTGGGTCAAATAACTCAGTCAATAACGTGACTGATGCACAAGAAAGACGACGTGAGTTCAAATCTACAGAACCCACTCTTAAAAGCCAGGCACAGCAGAGCGTAGTTAAATTCCGGTTGTACGTGGCAAGCTCTCGACCAGTGAGGGACCCCATCCCAAAACAACAAAGTAGATAGATAGCGCCTGAGGAAAATACATAAGGCTGATTTATGACCTCCACAAGCACATATATGCACCCCAAAAGTTGGTATAATGTTTGTAGATGTTGGGGCCTCACCTGATTCTCACAGCTGTTGCAGGATTTTCCCTGTCCAATTACATTAGTACAGAGGGGGCCTGTGATTGGACAGGGAAAAAGGAGGCGGAGCTAAGAGACAGGGAGGGTGGAGAGTAGGGGGAAGCCAACAGGGAGGCAGACAGACAGGAAGAGGATCCTGATCCCACGTGGTTTTAACAGCCACAGGTAGCTATGGTTTCACAAGGTTGGAAATATTGGAGTAAGCTTTTATCATTATCAATTGGCTATGAAATTATTGCATTGACATTTGTAAATTATGATTTTATTGATATCTAAATCTGATTGGTTAATTAAGCTTTGAGAGTCTTGATTTCTACCGGTTATTGTATTATGAAACCGTGAGGATGGCAGATCTATTTGGTTATTGGAATGTAGGACAGAGCCGGCCGGACCCCGCTGGGACATAGTGTTGTGGCCCGCAGGTGCGGCACTAGATCCAGCAGGAACGTGGCCCGGCGGGGTGGGTGAGTTGGCGGGTTAAGAGAAGCAGAAGCGATGAGAGTTGGTGGGTTCATTTTTTTTTTCTTAATATTTCCCGAAACAATTTGCTGGCTCAAATGTGCTCCGAGAATCATATTCCAGAAGGTTCTGAGGCAGAATGCGAAGCGTGTAAGAGTCCTGTGTACCAGCCCCCACCCGTGGAAACTCATTACGGCATTTTTATATGGTCTGCCCTTGGAACGGAGTTATTCTATAAACCTGAGCAATGTTCTCCAACTTAAAATGTCAAACACAAATCACCCATAAAGCAAAGCTTCGGCACCCAGCGGGCCTCATTCTGCCCGTGCCTGCCTCTCTTTGTGACTTAGCTTGCAGCGTGGGAGGCTTTCTCACACAGTGGCTTTCCTGGGAAGCCATGCTCCCAAGTGAGGCCAGCCTTGGGCTAAACACCCTCTTCACCAAATACCTGTGGGCTCGCAAATGCTGCACACCCCCAACCTCAGATCCTGAGCTAACTAACAGGAACTCAAGTGAAGCTCTTTGCAGACCTTGAGGCAATGCCTGGAGGCTCAGTGGGGATGTAAACGCTGTGGACAGTAGGGGGCGCTCAGCCGCACAAGCTGAGCCCACTGGGTCCTTGACTTGGCTGGGCCTATGCTAACAACAGCTGAGTCGTCCCCCCACCCCCCATTCCCACCCCAATTCCATAAAATGGGAATGGCGAAGGAAATTAAGTGGAAATGTCATGCAGGCGACTGGGAACATACAAGACCATAAAAAAAATAAAATAAAAAAAAAAAAACAGGGTCTTCTATCAAACGGATCAAAGGGTAACGGGGTTCATTCACATTGGGACAGGGAGCAAGTTTGCCTCACTGGGTAGCGCTGGTCGCTGGTCGCTGTCCCCAGCTGAAACCCGACCATTCTGGCTTCACAAAGCTGTCTTGGCAACAGCAGCAGCCATCCATCCACAGACACAAGCAGAAGGATGAGTCCTTCGAGACCAGCACAGCTGTCTAGCAAGTTCTACCCAGTCCTTAATAAAAGATGAGTCCGCGAAGGTGCTACTGAGCGGCGCTGAACCCTGGGCAAGCCACGGAGGCTGGCTGGGGATGAGCGCAGGCGTCTACAGAGACAAGAGGGATTTTCAAAGATCAAACAAATTAGAGAAATACTTAAGACCCAGCGCTGGGGGAGGAGGAGCGGCAGCTACAGCACGTGTTGGATTTTGCTGTACATTAAAAAAAAGCAGAATAATCATAAAACATCAAAGAACTCATCTCTTCCTCCCCCTCCTTGTCTTGTCTTGTCTCCTTTTGTCTTGTCTTCTCTTCTTTTCCTGCAGTACTGGGGGTGGTCCCCTGAGCCTCTTGGTCCTGGAGACCTGACTGGGTTGGTGAAGGACAGACACACCGACACACAGACAGAAAACTGAGACCCAGTGAGCCATGCACACCCTACGGGAGCAACACTATGTGGCCACTCAGGACCTCAGAGTGTTTGTGTACAGTAAGGGGCAGGGACTGGTCCCTGTAGGCAGTGTCTGGGTGAGCAGACTCAGGCTATAAATTACCAGAGGAGGGAGCTACAGTAGCTAGTCTTACACATAATGGCCAATTGCTCATAAGCACTCATTCTTACACATTCACATATGTGAGACCAAAGGAAGACATTGCCAGTCGGAGCCTGGGGCAGGGGTAGGGGGGAGAGCTGGGTTGACACTGTCACCCTCATGGGCCTGGGGCATTGGGTCCTTGACTTGCCTGGGCCTATGCTAACAACATACATTCACTCGGGACTCCATCTGCTCGTTAGCTTTCAATCAAGGCTCCCGACTCGTTCATTCCCGCCTCCTTTGGGGGGGGGGGGGTTGAGACAGGGTTTCTCTGTGTAGCCCTTCTGGCTGTCCTGGAACTCTATAGACCAGGCTGGCCTCGGATTCAGAAATCCGCATCCCCTCCTCCTCTTACTCTTTGAAGAGATGGGGATGGAACCCAGGTCCTCGGTCGTCTCCACAAGCACTCTAACACTGAACTGCACCACTGGGCCTCTTTTTAAGTTAAGGCAGCGTCTTACTGAGTTTCCCCCAGGCTGACCTTGCACTCATTCTGAAGCCTAGTCAGGCTCTAAACTTGCAATCCTCCTGCCTCAGTCTCCTGAGCAGGGGGGATGACAGGTTCGTGCCACCAGGCCATCCTTCTGTCTGGATTATCTCACTTTTCAGAATGTACATGTAATTTTATAATTGGGAGTAAAGAGTTTATAATGTTTATAGTTATAAATAAAAAGATACTTCTGGTATTTTACCTGATCCTATATGTATAATATAATATGCTACTATTTACTGAGAACATATCTCAAGATTGTTATATTTTCTAGTGATGATAGCCACAGACACATGCATTCTTATTAGCTGTGTTCACTAAGAGGGGGATTGAAGCTTCTAGCAGTTACAGTGTCCTGCCTACAGCTCACGTCACGGTAAGGGATGGAGCTGGTGAGGTATCTATGGTACTTATGCTGATGTTTCCCCCAGAAAGCGGTTTCTCAGATAAACTGCAGGGAGCCAGGTGGACTTATAGATCTGGAGACACAACAAACATCAGTATATGTCTCCCGCCATGGAATTCACTAAGTCTAGATTCTGATTTCACCAAGCATCATCTGTCTCACAGAAATGAGAGGGTTCTGTTTGCAAGCTGTGTGGGAAAGAATCAAATATAGCACAGGTACCCCGGAGCTCCAGCAACAGTCCCCAGGTTTGAACCTCAAAGCTCTCCAAACAGATCCACAGCAGTTGGCCCCTGCCCAGGCCTGGGGGTCAGTCCACCCTGTCTGCAGTTCTCTTTGGCTGCTCCCATTTGTGAAGGAGAGCGCCGCTTGCTCACCCAGACTGCCTGCTGGAGCAGATGGCAGCGTCAAATGAAAGATGTCTGTGATTCACAGTTGGCAGCAGAAAGCCACACGTGGAGCCTGCCCACGCTGGGCCCAACAGGTTTCTGATTCCGCTACAGGAACAGTGGTACAGGTCTGGCTTGGCTGTTAGGGTGAGAAGTGCCCCACAGCTACCTGGTCCCCATCACACCCAGGGTTTACCGCCATACCTGTAGACCCGTAGAGAGTTCAGAGTACACAGTGAACTGGACCCTAGATCTGGTTCACTCAGGTTCTGATGGGAGCACTCCAGAGAAAGACACAATCACTACAATGGAGGGGCCACTCTGGGGATACTTGTGACAGAGAGGACATGGATATGTTTGTCCAGTGAAGCCCTGTGGTGAGCTGGGCTAGAAGGCCGTGCACACACACACACACACACACACACACACAGCTCAGGCAGGGTGTGGTTGCTCAGGAAGTCGTCTGCTAGGGTACCTCTCCCCCCAGAGCAGTGGTTCTCACCTTCCTAACACTGAGACCCTTTAATACACTTTCTCATGTTAGGTGACACCCCCCAACCGTAAAATTATTTTTACTGCTACTTCATAACTGTAACTTCGCTACTGTTATGGATTGTAAACATTTGTGTTTTCTGATGGTCTTAGGGGACCCCTGTGAAAGAGTCAGTTGACCCCCGTAAAGCGGTTGTGACCCCCAGGTTGGGAACCATTGATCTAGTGTGCCATAAGATGATCCAGAAGCTGAGAGCCCAGGAGGGTGGTAACCAAGGAGACGGAGACCACAGGAGCTAAAATAGTCGGTTACATAGGGATCAGAGAGGCCGAGGGAAGGAACCAACAACCCAGCTCCTGGGCTGGAGAGCTTAGAGTAGGGAGCAAAATTACATATAAAAAATACATATAAAATTACATGTTGACTCTGTAACAGGTAGGGACTGAGGGAGGGTGGTGACAGAGTTCACTTTGATACATTGAATAGGGCCGTGCGGTGGTGGCGCATGCCTGTGATCCCAGCGCTTGGGAGGCAGAGGCAGGCAGATTTCTGAGTTCCAGGCCAGCCTGGTCTACAGAGTGAGTTCCAGGACAGCCAGGGCTACACAGAGAAACCCTGTCTCAAAAAACAAAACAAAACAAAAACAAACAAAAAAATATATTGAATAGGCTCCTCGGTTGTTTGAGACCCAACACTCTCTTTCCTCCCTTCCCCTCTCCTCCTCCCCTCTCCTTCCCCCTCTCCTCCTCCCTCCCCTCTCCTCCTCCCTCTCTCCTCCTCATCCCTTCTCCTCCTCCCTCCCCTCTCCTCCTCCTACCCCCTCTTCCCTCCCCTCTCCTCCTCCCTCCCCCTCTTCCCTCCCCTCTCCTCCTCTTTCCTCCTCATCCCCTCTCCTCCTTCCTCTCTTCTCCTCCTCCCTCCCCTCTCCTCCCTCCCCTCTCCTCCTCCCCTCTCCTCCTCTCTCCCCTCTCCTCCTTCCCCCTCTTCCCTCCCTTCTCCTCCTCCCTCCCCCTCTTCCCTCCCCTCTCCTCCTCTCTCTCTCCTCCTCATCCCCTCTCCTCCTTCCTCCCTTCTCCTCCTCCCTCCCTTCTCCTCCTTCCCCCTTCCTCCCTCCCCTCTCCTCCTCCCTCCCCTCTCCTCCTCCCTCCCCTCTCCTCCTCTCTCCCCTCTCTTCCCTCCCCTCTCCTCCTTCCCCCTCTTCCCTCCCTCCCCCTCTTCCCTCCCCTCTCCTCCTCTCTCTCTCCTCCTCATCCCCTCTCCTCCTCCCTCCCCTCTCCTCCTCCCTCCCCTCTCCTCCTCCCCTCTCTTCCCTCCTCTCTCCTCACTACCCTCTCTTCTTCCTCCAGGTTAGCCCTACTCTTATCAGGCTGAGTTCTGACTTTTATATTGGGAAAGGAAGCATCTATGAGAATCTACGACCTAGTTACCCAGTCACTTCTCACCGCAGCCTAGGCTGGAGGCTAGGAGAGGGGAGCAGCCTGATGTGGTCAGGGACAGGTGAGGCCACTCCAGACCTGGGTCCCAACTCTGCCTCTTGGTTTTTTGGTTGTGCTATTGGCCATCACCCCATCTTATCCAGTGGGAAAGACCTCATCAAAGAGAAAGATGCCTTGCCTGTCTTCACTTTAAGCCATGATGGCCTGAGCTGCTCGGATAAGAGGCACAGAGGGGAAGAATGACTGACAGACATTAGGCCCCTCCCACTTTGAATCCTGCCTTTCTACCTACCCACTGTGACTGTGGCTTGGGCCCAGTTCTCTCCCTCTCTGGATCTCAGTACACCAAAGGAATAAAGATATCCTGACTTAGAAGTCAAAAGAAATAAAAATCCATGTCCTGGGGGCTTCAGAGGAACAGATGGGCCCAGTGGCTGGTACTTAGGGATGTCTTAGTTGGAGTCACTATTGCTGTGATAAAATACAGTGACCAAAAAGAGCTTGGGGAGGGAAGGTTAATCTGCTTATACTTTCGTGTCACAGTGCATCACTGAAGGAAGTCAGGGCAGGAACTCAGGCAGGCCAGGAACCTAGAGGCAGGAGCTGATGGAGAGGCCACGGAAGGATGCTGCTTACTGGCTTGCTCCTCATGGCTTGCTCAGCCTGCTTTCTTATAGAATCCAGGACCACCAGCCCAGGGGTGGCAATCCCCCAACCCTGGCCACAACACCAATCAATTACCAATTAAGAAAATATCCTACCAGCTTGTCCACAACCCAATCTTGTGGAAACATTTCTCAGTTAAGGCTCCCTCTTCTCCAGTGGCTGGAGCTTGTGTCAAGTTGACATAAAACTATTCAGTGCAGGACTCAAGGCTGAAGTACAGGCTGAAGAGATAGCTCACTGGGTAAGAGCACTGGCTGCTCCTCCTGAGTTCAACTCCCAGCAACCACATGGTGGCTCACAACCATCTGGAATGAGATCTGATGCCCTCTTCTGGTGTGCAAGTATACAGGCAGATAGAGTACTTAAATACATAAAATAAATAAATCTTAAAAACAAAACAAATAAATAAAACCCTAGCTAGTACAAGAAAGCACAAGGGCTTTAGACAAAGGCTTTTTCTTTCTTTTTTAAAAAAATGCTGGATTTTTATTTCTTTTCCTTGTCTTCTAAAAAATGATTGATTGATTAATTAGATTGATTTGTTTATTGCTTATTTTGTGTGAATTGGTGTTTTCCCTGCATGCATGTCTGTGTGAGGGTATTGAAAGACTCCCAAATCCTGGGAGATCCTCACTCAAGTCTTGGCATAGGACAACGTCCTAAAAAATTCACGAGAGACTGTTCTTGATGCAAATACATGAGGTTTAATTCTCCAGTGCACTGGGCCCGGCAGGGACAGAGGAGTTCAACCCCAAACAGCTGCCACTGGGGTTTTTTAAAGAGACCAGACCATAAAGAAAAAGGGGAGGGGATGCTCAGGCTGTGATCTATGTCATAAGGAATGGGGAGATCAGCGGCAATTCATGGCTCAGCGGGAGGTTACAGGTCGTCTTGGGCAAACACAGTCACTTTGAGCAGGGATGGGTCCTTGAAGCAAGGGGAGTGCTTGTTCTTTGAAACCAGGAGGGAGTGCAGGACAGGAGTGCTATCTTAAGGTTGACAGTTTTCTAAGTTGGACTATGTCTAGGCTAATTGTTAGTGGTCTCTCAGTATCAGATGTCCTGGAGCTAGAGTTCTGGACAGTTGTGAACTGCCAGGTGGGTGATAAGAATTGAACCACGGTTCTCTGGAAGAATAGTCGGTGTTTTAAACTACTGACTCTCTGCTGTCTTTCAGGCCCTGGACAAAGGCTTTCAACTCCAGTTTGGTTTGATGACCTGGCAGCTGCAGGGTCCTGGACACAGTACATCATCACTGTGCCTCGGTTTCTTCATCTGTGAAATAGGACAGTCACAGCCCTCATTGCAAAGGGCTAGCTAGGATATATAGCTCACTCCTATCCCACCCAGGGGCCAGTGAGCTGGGCTCAGCTGACCTTTGGCCTTAGAGGCAGACATGAGGGTCAAGCATCTTCAAAGGCCTTCCCACTTTGGCCATCAGATAGCTGGAAAGAAGAACTCTGGGTTGTGCAGAACTAGACCCTTGCTCTGCAATAGCAACTCAAGTGGCTAGAAAATAGTTGTTTGGTTTGTGCATAAGCGGACACTGGTGTACAGAAAAGGCACATGGCTGGAGTGGAGATTTGGTTTTTGGCAGTGGATTTTAAAGCCATTGATTTGAGAAATCCCTGCCCTTTCCTCCATGGGCTTGTACTTTTGAGAGGTGCGATTGTTCTGACCATGTAACATAGCCCTCTTAGCAAACTCCCTATCCTGTTGTCACAGAGCACAAAGCCTTCACTGATGGCTACCTTGGGACTCCAGGTTGCCTCCTTTTCTGATTGTGGACTCAGTCATATAGCCGACTGTGGGAAAACTCTTCTAGTCAAGGTCGACTGTGGGAAAACTCTTCTAATTAAAGTCAAAATCTACAATTGACCAGATAGCCTTCTCCTTCTCTTTGTCTGAGGAATTAAAAAACCCCTGCACCTCTACCTGCAAATGTCATCTAGCCTTAGTTAGATTAGGTTCAACTTCTCCTGATAAGAACCCATTCAGCTAGCACCCGAGATTCCTGAAATGCTTCCCCATGCTAATGAGGCATTTCTGTACCCTAAACTTTCAGCCAGTGACCTTTGCCCACCTGAATGTTCCTACTCCCAGTCCTCAAATTATATGAGCCTTGAATCATCCCAAGAAAAGCTGATCTGCCCCCTGCAGCAGCCCGCCCCAGTGTAGCTGATTGGCCAACGATCTCTGAGGGCAGTGAGCATCACAGCACACAGCCTTCATTCTTCATCCCAGAGAGCTCTGGGAAACACAGGTAGCAGCCAGGACGAGGGGGATGGGCTCCTGCTGATCTGCCCCTCTAAAGAGCACCAAGCACATCTCATACTGGATATCATGTTGAAAACAGACTAGCATGATTTCTTTCTTACACCCTGACTTTGTCTAGCCTTTAAGATTCAGCATAGATATATCCCCAGGCTCATTCAAACCCTGGATCTGCCATCCCTAGCATATGACTTGGATAATTTCTCCATACCTCAGTTTCTCTGTCTCCACAATGAAGTCATTATGTCCTACCCAGCTGATGTGAGATTGGAATGAACCATTGAAATGGCCTGTGTCCAGGTTTGAATATGCTTGACCCAGGGAGAGGCACTATTAGGAGGTGTGGCCTTATTGGGGTGGGTGTGGCCTTGTTGGAGTGGGTGTGGCCTTGTTGGAGTAGATGTATCACTGTGGGTGTGGGCTCTAAGACCCTCATCTTAGCTGCCTTGAAGCCAGTCTTCCACTAGCAGCCTTCAGATGAAGATACAGAACTCTTAGCTCCTCCTGCACCATGTCTGCCTGGATGCTGCCGTGCTCCTGCCTTGATGATAATGGACTGAACCTCTGAACCTGTAAGCCAGCTCCAATTAAATATTGTCCTTATAAGAGTTGCTTTGGCCATGGTGTCTGTTCACAGCAGTAGAATCCTGGAAAAGCTTCCTACCAGCTAGTTGTTTTCTTATTCCCCAGATGGTATACCCAAAGAGCAGCCCTCTGGGGACCACTCTCTGGCCTGCCCACCCCAGGACCCCCTGCCCTATACACTGACTGGTCATCTCCTGCCTTGGCACCACCCTGAGCTTAGAGGTCCTGACTTCATCTCTAGGAGGCTGTCCAAAGGCTGAGGTCCTTCCATCCTTCTGTGGCAGGCAGGCCCCTGCCGTGTATAAACACACTTAACTTTTACGGCTATGCAGGGCTCTCAGTGTAAACCATCATCTTAGTCCTACAAGATGAGCAGGCCGGGACACAGACCTACCGTGGCAAAGCCAAGGCAGATGGAGGCTGGCAAAGGGCCCTGCAGCGTGCTAAGTGGCTCCCTAGTGAGGTCACAGGTCACTGAAGGCTTCCAGCCGCCTCCATTGCATACAGTATGACAGGCAGGCTCTTCAGCCTCCTTCTTGAGACCCCTGAGTTCCTGTGAACTGTGGGGGATCCTCATGGGAGGGGGCTGTTCCTTCTCCATTCCACCTGGCTTCACACTGTGCCCAGCATAGGCCTCCTGGGTGGAGTTTTACAGTCCAGCCTTAGCTGGTCACAGCATCACTCCCCAGGCCCCCAGGTCCCTCAGAACTGCTCTAAGGATAAAACCCTCACTGGCCAGGCCCCCTGACCTGGATTCTAGTCTCAGAGTTCTGGCTCTGAAACCCTTGGTGGACTTTCCTTTCTGTTTGTAAATGAAGCCATGGCTCTTGTGTTGGTTAGAATAGGTATGGCCCCATAGACCCAGATGTTTGAACGCTTGGCTCACAGGGAGTCACCTTTTTTGAGTAGGTGTGGCCTTGTTAGAGGAAGTGCATCACTGTGGGGGTGGGCTTTGAGGTCTCCTATGCTCAAGCTATGCCCAGTATAAGAGGATGAGGCCCAGTCTTACTCTGCTGCCTGTGGATCAAGACATAGAACTTTCAGTTCCTCCTCCAGCACCAAGCCTGGTGACCCGAGTGCATCCCCAGGACCCACATGTCTCCTGGGGAAGGAGGGAACCAACTCCTGCAAGCTGCATTTGAGTTAATTTAAGCTTTTTAAAGTGAGGCTTATAGGACATTAGCTCGTTGTGTCATTGGGGTGTGTCCATGGAGCCGGTATTGGGCACTTGGCCCCTTTCTGGTTTTGCTTCCTGGCCACAGTGAAGTGAGCAGTGTTCCTCCACCCAGCATTCCTGCCATGAAGTTCTGTCACAGGCCCAAAAGCAATGGACCAGTTTATCATAGGTTGAAATCTTTGAAAGCATGAGCCAAAATACCCACCTGTGCGTGTTCGCGTGAGTGTGTGTATGTGTGTGTGTGTGTGTGTGTGTGTTTATTTGTTTAAGATGGCTCTTGTTCTAGCTCAGACTGCTTTTCAACTCACTATACAACTAAGGCTGGCCTTGAACTCCTGATCCTCCTGCCTTAGCAAATAAATACTAGAATCACAGGCACGCACTATCACACCTGGCTCCATCACACCTGCCTCAGAACTGTCTATGGTTTGGCTATCTCAGGCATTCTGCCAGAATGTTGGAATCACACGACCTAAGGCAGGAAGAATGGGAGTCCAAGGCTAGCCTGGAATACACAGAGAGGTTACATCTTAAGACACAAAGGTGAGGACTAGGGCGTGGCTCTGCTGATAGAGCACTTGCCTACCATTAAGCCCTGGGTTTTGGTCCCCCAACCATGTAAACCAGGCATGGTGGCTCACACCTGTCATCCCAGCACTCAGAATGTGGAGACAGGAAGATCAGAAGTTCAAGGTCATCCTGGGCTACACAGAGAGTAGAAGATCAGCCTGGGCTACAAACAAACAAATAACAACCAAGCTATTCTTGGGCTTGCTTGATGACTGTCCCCATGGCAGCAGGGGCCTGCTCTGTCTCCATCACTGTGAAGTGCCAGGAGCCAGGAACTGAGTGCAGGCTATGGAAGCACCTGCAGAGTGTGCGACAAGATACGGGGGAGTCTTAACTTACCGGAGAGAACCCCTGAGTGAACCAGGTGGAGACAGGAATCAATGCAGAAAGCAATTGGATTCTTATTCAATCCAGTGTGCTGGGGTCGCCCTGCACATGGGGGGGAGAGAAGTGAAGGCCTTTATACAGTCCTCAGGGCAGCCGCCATTAGGCGCAATGTGATTGGCAGAACAGTGTTACCTTTAAACTAATTGGTTGTTAGGGAATGAGGTAGGTGGCCAAGGTCTTGGTCTTGGAATAGCTCTGGGCCTCCCCTGCAGGGACCTCCCTGTGGTCTGAGGAATGTAATTTAGCCCTTCCGTTCTGGAGGGGCTAAATTGCAACCCCTGCGTGATAAGCAGATTTAAAAGAGTCTCCAGCAACAAAGGGTCTCTTGTCTCTGTCTGCATGCACACACACACACACACACACCCTAGTTCACATGGAGAGACTGAGGCACAGAGGCATCCTGGCCAGCCATAGGACTCAGAGCTCAGCGTGGTAACACACACAGAGAATGGGTTTAGAAACTGTTAAGTTGCTATCCCCATCCAACAGCCATCACATCCTGCACAGACACATCCTGGCAAATGGATCTCGGGCACGATACCATCTGCCTGCAAGTGATGGGCTGAGGAAGAACTAATCTTTATCCAATTATCTTCCAACTCCCTCCCCCGGCTTCTAGGCTTTCTCCTAATTAGTGGTAAGAACAGGCCTTGCTGCCGCAGGCCCTAGACTGTTATTCACCAAGTGTTGCTCCTCTTGTAGTATGCTAATATGCTGGTAATTAAAAGCTGCAGTGCTGTGTTAATAACTGGGTTGGGCTCGGAGAGGATAATTGCCCGATGCTCCTCCCACAGCTCTGGAGTCTAAGGCATCTAGGGAGGTGCCTGACATAGGAGGCCGGTGCCTCCTTCCTGGGTGCCCGCCTCTCCCAGTCACCTCCCTCAGAGGCTGCCAGCTTTCGTTTCTAGGTCATCCTCAGCTATATAGCAAGTTTGAGATCAGCCTGGGCTACATGAGGGTCTGTCTCAAGAAAATAAAAATAAAAGAAGCAATATGATTTTTTCAAATGAGCGTTTGGGCTGGAGAGACAGCTGAACAGTTAAGAGCATTGGCCGAGCTTCCAGAGGACCAGAGTTTGGTTCCCAGCGCCAACTGTGGGCAGCTCACACCACCTGTAATTCCAGTTCCAGGGGATTCAATACCAATACTCTCTTCCGGACTCCAAAGGCATCTCAAACGTCATAAACACTCATACTGATTTTTAAAAAACAAAAGATAAAAGTTAATTAAACTTAAGAACAAAAATGAACATTTAGCTCAAGGGCCAGCAGGCATAGTTTCAGTAAAGTCTACGTCTTTCTGCCAAAGCCTCCCAGACAAAATGCTAACGCATCCTGCTGTAGAGCAGGTGGGGGGAGAGATAGGGACGTGGGGTGGACACTATCAGTGACTCCCACCTTGAGTACTCTACAAATCCCTGCCGTCCCACATCCTCTGTTTCAGACAGAGAAATTGAGGTCACTGGCTTGAGAACGCCAGATGCCTCCCGGAGAGATGACTCTCAGGCCCTATGTGACATTTCACAGCCTGGCTAGAGGCAGGAGCTGAAATTGGCGCTCCTGATGATGTGCAGGAGAGATAAGCCAGAGCCAGGTTTCACTCAGGGCTTTAAACAGTGAATTTAATTGGAATTCCCTCAACGTGAGCCTCCTTCACAGAATCCAAACCCAGTTCACCTGTGGAGCCTCTTCCTACCATCCACGGTTAAATCCTACCACCCACACAGTTCAGATGATGGGTCCCAAAGGAGACTCTAAGAAGGGTCGCTTCATCTTTGTAGTGACAGGCTCAGTTGCCAATTACTCAATTAACTACGTACAATTAGTGCAGAATTGCAGGCAGGAAGTCCCACTGCATCGCTGTTGTTGATAGGATACCATCCTCCAAGGTTACAGCCAGCATCAGGGGAGGTGTGACATTGTCGTGCTAGAGACCCTTGAGGTCAGATTTGTGGTCTCTTGAGAGTCCCCCCTAGGAAGGTGTGGGGGAGGTCACCGGATCCTCACCTGAGATGCAGTATCTCCCTTCACCTTGCAGCCAGTGTGTATAATTCTATCCTAACTACAAGGCCTGTGGTCACAGGAGATGCTACAGTATACATACTGTGGAAGGTCAGCTGAGCTGGGGACTTCATCGTTGCAGCTACTGGTAAGTTACTGTCCAAGCTAGAGAGCTGTCACTGTACTGACTGGTTTTGTGTCCACTTGAAACAGGCTGGAGTTATCACAGAGAAAGGAGCTTCAGTTGGGGAAGTGCCTCCATGAGATCCAGCTCTAGGGCATTTTCTCAATTAGTGATCAAGGGGGCAAGGCCCCTTGTGGGTGGTGCCATCCCTGGGCTGGTGGTCTTGGGTTCTATAAGAGAGCAGGCTGAGCAAGCCAGGGGAAGCAAGCCAGTAAGTAACATCCCTCCATGGCCTCTGCATCAGCTCCTGCTTCCTGACCTGCTTGAGTTCCAGTCCTGACTTCCTTTGGTGATGAACAGCAATGCAGACGTGTAAGCTGAATAAACCCTTTCCTCCCCAACTTGCTTCTTGGCCACAGTGTTTTGTGCAGGAATAGAAACCCTGACTAAGACAGTCTCCCATCCTCCTGTGAGTAACCCTACACCTATCCCTGTAAGTAGGACCAATGAACTCATTGCCCTGCCCAGGCGGATGTTGGTGGAATTGTACTTTGACCTGTCACTGGGGACCTATAAAGGGGCAGCATGTCTGCAACCCTTCTCTTGGGCGGCCCAGAGGGAGGCGTGGGTCCCATTCACCGTGTGAATTTAGCCAAGGAGAGAATGCTTCAAGAGGCACTCGGGAAAGAACAGTCTGCCTGGATTTGGGAGGATGGAGCGCTGACTGCCAGCCTCTGTGGGCCTGGGTACTGGAGGCTTTCCACAGAAATCTCTGGCTGGGCTGGGTGCGAGGGTGCAAAGGGGAGAAAGTGTGAGCAGGAAGGGGGAGTGGCTCTGCCGCCTCCACTGCTGCAGCTGCCTCCACCTCCGTCTCCACCTTTGCTGTCTCAGTTGCTCCATGTTGCCCTGCTCTGAGTTGGGCTGGGCCGAGGACAAGAGGCTGACTAGGCAGTGAGGAGGAGTTCCGGGGAGCTTCAGGTGGAGAGCAGACCTCTTCCCAAGCAGCAGTATTACAGCTCTTATAACCGAAGCTCTCAGACAGCAAAGTAGTTCTCACATCTTTATAGGATTCTCTTCTTTTTGGGGGGGTGGGGGGGGGAAGTGGTTTTGTTTTTTCGAGATAGGGTTTCTCTGTATAGCCCTGGCTGTCCTGTAACTCACTTTGTAGACCAGGCTGGCCTCGAACTCAGAAATCCGCCTGCCTCTGCCTCCCAGGTGCTGGGATTACAGGCGTGTGCCAACACTGCCCAGCATATCTGGATAGGATTCTTATATACAGTTCTGGGGTGGGTCAGGGTCTGACAACAGGCGCTTCCCATTGGCTTGGTCTGAGAGCTTGGAGATACCTTATCTGCATGTGGGAGGCTGTGGGGTGCCGCTCCTATGTGACTGATCACCACAGACCTCTCTGTGTGACTGGAGCCAGGGGCCCAAGGAGCGTGGCCAAACGCCTACTGTCCCTGGCAGGCAACAGTCACCTGCTGTGTCACCAGGGTTTTAAGCCTGAGCTCGACCAGTGACCAGGCTGCCTGTCACAGCTCACCACCCCACAAGCCTTGAGACCAGAAAACACCTGGCCCTCTCTACCGGGCTTCTGCCATGCTGACCCCCCCAACCCCTATGAGTGTCCACAAGGATCTCTGTGGTCCCCAGGGTGATGCTATGCTGCCTTTGCGAGGACACTTGCTAAGCACACAGACAGCACTGCGGTTGAACCCCCAGTGCTGCAAAATGAGCCAGATAATCGGTAGGTTTGCCCAGCAGGGGTCACGTGGTGAATCAGAGCTGCCCTCTGCTTCCTTGGTGTGGACGCTGGTCATAAACATGGATAGCAACATAGTTACTATCCATGGCTTGCCGTCCTAGCTCTGCCGGCTTTATGCTGCATCTGCAGAAGCTCTGGGGCGTGAATGTCAGTATCAACTCCTTTTTCAAATGGGGAGCTGGGAACCAGAAAGCTTCCATATGTTGCCCAAGGACACACAGCTGGTGAGGAGCCACAAAGCCAAGACTCAGGGTCCCCCTCCCAGCCATGCTTGTCACACCTGCAGACTAGAAAATGCTGGAGAACACGGGGTCACGTGGGATTGGAAGAGACCTAGGTCATGATTGCCAGTGCACAGGGAAGGTCATGTGACACCCACGACAGGGTGGGCACCCACCTCAGACGACGATGACGACGACGAGGAGACACAAGGCTGAGGCTTTGACAGGAATTCTGCAGAGCCCAAATTCCCACCCACCACGACGGTCCCTCGATGGGTCCCTTGTCTTCACAGGGTCTTCACAACCCAACCTATGCCGATCACTGTGCAGTCCCCACCACGATGACCTTAAATCAAGAGCACAGTGCCTCTCCTCCCCCAGGCGGGAGTGCAGCCTAAAGCATTCCAAATTCCCTTTCCCACTGAGCCTGGGGCTGATGTGTGGTTCCTTTTCTTTCTCTCTCTTTTTTCCTAATACTACATAATTACCTTTCTTCAATCATCCTGGCAGAACATGCGCTCCTCCATCTGACATCGAACCTTTTTTTTAAAAAAAACTCAGGGTAGGGGATGAAGAAGCTGTATCCGCAATGCCCAGAAAAAATAAATAAATAAATCTTGTTTGTCCCTAGAGGGAAGATGAGCAGGGGAGAAAATGTTGGCTGTACTTATGGTTCTTAGAAGAAACTATAATGCTTATCAAGTACAAGGTGAAGGAGAAACAGGGCAGAGCCCCCAGCAAAGCCCCGGCGCCCACCCCCACCCCACCCCCACCAGCCCAGTCAGCCCTGGGACATTCCTCCAGGGATCCCAGTGTTCCAGCCTCTCCCCCCTGCCCCCCACCCCCACCCCGCCCACGTGGTCATTGCTGCGCAGGTCTTCATTGGCAAATGATGAAAATGTCCAGAATCCACAGGAAGAGGCAGAAGGTGCAAATGAATCTTTCCCAGCAGAGCCAGTGCTTGGAGCTGAATCTCAATGGGAAGAGGTTTGCAAAGCAGGGCAGTGGGGAGAGGTGGGGAGAGGTGGGGAGAGGTGGGGAGAGGTGGGGAGAGGTGAGATCTGAAGGTACCCAGGTGGCACACACCTATGTGGCCACTCTACAGATGGTGAGCTCAGGTTATGTAAGAAAATGCCAGGCCGTCCCTCCTCACACCGGGCTGTGTTGACATTAGTGTCCCCTGGAAACCGCAAAGCCTTTGGTAGTACCTGGGTACCTTACAGCCCAGCCGGCTGCCAGAACCATTCCTGGTGGGCTGCGAAAGTCGCATGCACTGTCATGGTCACACACCCCTGAGTTGGTAGTAGTTACTGGCTCCCTTGCCAAGGAGGAAACTGAGGCACAGAGAGATGTATGATTCACCCAGATCACTAAGGGAAGGGCTGACCCTGGCTCCAGAAAGATCATTACAGCAGCTTGTAGCCCCACACACCTGGTTCCCTATGACCACTTTGTGACTCCTCTGCCCCTTATGAAATCATAGACTCCCCTGTGTGTGTGTGTGTGTGTGTGTGTGTGTGCGTGCGCGCGCGCGCGTACAGTGTGCATGCAAGCTTTTGCATGTTTGTAGCACATGTATGTAGCCCCAGGTTGATGGTGGGAACTATTCCCAGTCTCTCTGTGAGACTAGGTCTCTCAATCAAACCCAGAGCTCATAGATATGGCCGGTCTTGGGAACCCATTTGCTCTAGGGATCCCCTTTCTCAATGTTGTAAGACTAGAATTACGAGCGAGCCACCTCACCCACGTGGCATTTATGTGGGTCCTAGTGATCCAAACTCCAGTCCTCATGCCTGCCAGTGTTTGGGTCCTCGCATAAGACACGGCTGTTCTTCTGGACACTGCACGCATGTCTTGTATTCATGTGTCTGCAGAACTGGTGCAGGGCCCATCCCCCACCCAGCAGATCCGCTCCTCAGCCCGGGCCCTGCCCTGGGAATACAGACTGAGGAGCAGACTCTGGAGCATCACAGCCTCTGCTCAGTATCCACAGACCCTGAAGTTACAGGGTAAGGCCCCAGCTTCTGGGACTGAACCCCATGGGCTCCCTCTGAGGACCAAGCTCCCCACACCCAGGTTACCACCAAGCTTCCAATTTCTCAGTTTGACCCACTGTGAAGCCACGCAGAGAAGGCCAGCCTAGCCGATGCCCAGTCCAGAGACGGCTCAAAGTCCTAGCAAGGTCCCTCTTCTCATTCAAAACAGAGAGGAAAAGGGGGGAGGGGTGGTACTCTGCCTTCCTTCCTATTCAGCTTCTTCCTCTATCAAATGGAGAGAATAATTGTCCCCAACTCTTAGGGTTGTAGTAAACATGAAATTTAGTAATGTCTCCAAAGATGGCCAGCACACTGGATCCCTGCTGGGTCTGGATGTTTTTTATAATTGGGCTGTCACACAGCAGTGTCCTGACCTGGGCTGCAGGTTGGGGAGGTCAGACTCTAGCTAAACAAGAGCACAGGGCTTTGGAGGCTCCTGTTTTATAGGCATGGCTGACTGCAACTGTGCTACACCAGGGTGTGCATGCGAGTGCCTGTAAGCCTGTCTGAATGGCACAGCATCCCCGCCTGGGGTGGGGGTTCACTCGTCATCCTGCTTCCCCGTTTTATAAATTCAAGGAGGCAACACATCCAGGTTAAGCTCTTTGTCCAAGGTCAACGGCTGAGGGGTTGCTGAGGTGGGATTTGAACCCAGTCAGCCTGACTTCAGAGACCAGATGGCTAACCACTGTCCCACACTGCCTGCCAAATCTGGAGAGAGTCTGCCTCAGAAAAGCATGGGCAAAGGCGTTGGCATTGCCTCTGCAACGCCCGCCCCAGCCAGCCCCACCACGCTTCCTTCCCATCAGATTTATTTTTAGCTCTTTGTTTTCACTATTTTCTTTCTTTTTTCTTTTCTTCTTTCTTTCTTTTAGAAAAGGAATTTGTCCTGAATGAAACCAAGTTACAGACTTGTCCACGGTTGAGAGCTTCTAATTTTGAGAACGTTCATCTCTGGGTGAGTCTCCCTTCCTCAAACCAAAAATACAGTAACATTTGCAAAAGAGAATTCATCTTTACCTAAAACTATAATTAAATGGCTGCTGGCGGTTACCTTGACGACATTATTTTTTTAAAGTCCGCCACTACAGCTCCTCACACTGGATCATTACAAACTTGGCAGTCAGATAAGTCAACAGGTTGCCCAGGAAACTGTTGCCTTGACAACCATGAAGATGGAAGGGGGAATGGCAGGGTTGAGGAAGTGTCAGAGTTAGGATGGCACATCAGAGAAGAAAAGGCCCTTGTCATACAAGCCTCACAGAGCCACCAAAGCGGCCACAAACGTGACTCTTCCTACCTGAAAAAGGCCATGCCAGGGACACCCCAAGCTGAGTGTGCCTTAATGTCCATTGAGGGCTGTGGCATGAAAGACTGAGAGACGAAGTTTTCTCCCTAACTCCAAAACCACGTAGAGCCCACCAGACCACTTTTTGACAGTGCAAAGTCTGGGGTAAAGCAAGAGGCTTGGCAGGTGAAGGCGCTTACCACACAAGCCTGGTTGACCTGAGCTCAATCCCCAAACCCACGTAAAGATGGAAGGAGAGAACCAACTCCACAAAGTTGTCCTCTAACTGCCATGTGTACACATGAGACACTTGTTCTCTCTCTCATATATATGACATCCAGGGACACACACACACACACTAATAATAATAATAATAATAATAATAAGGTCTAGGTGACCCTTGTCCAGTCACCTTCCCATCCCCCATTCTGCTCTGCCAGGGAGAGGTTGGGTGGAAAGTGTAGAGGAGAGAAAGCTGAAACTTTGAACCAAGTCCCGAGAGTTCCCAGATGAGAACCAGCCATGCACCCCAGCACAGCATCCAAGGGGACACGGTATTCCCGTAATGGAAGTGTCAGCGCTTGTCTGGGATTGTCGAGTTTATTCCCTGGCACAAAACAGAGAGTTGAAGACAGGAAAAGACAAGAGCCCAAACCACAGAGAAAACCCCAACGTTATACATTCAGGATGGGAGAAGCCTATGGCCAGGGGTCTGTTATGCAATTACTGGCTTGGGCATTTCATGAGGTCCCCTGGAACCTCTGCTTTCTCTCTTTGTCCTGTCTAGGTACCTGTCCTGGCTGGTTTTGTGTGTCAACTTGACACAAGCTGGAGTTATCACAGAGAAGGGGGCTTCAGTTGGGGAAGTGCCTCCATGAGATTCAACTGTGGGGCATTTTCTCAATTAGTGATCAAGAGGGGAGGGCCCCTTGTGGGTGGGGCCATCCCTGGGCTGGTGGTCTTGGGTTCTATAAGAGAGCAGGCTGAGCAAGCCAGGGGAAGCAAGCCAGTAAGGAACATCCCTCCATGGCCTCTGTATCAGCTCCTGCTTCCTGACCTGCTTGAGTTCCAGTCCTGACTTCCTTTAGTGATGAACAGCAGTGCGGAAGTCTGAGCTGAATAAACCCTTTCCTCCCCAACTTGCTTCTTGGCTGTGATGTTTGTGCAGGAATAGAAACCCTGACTAAGACAATGCCCAGCCCTGTATCTTCCTGCAGGTTCTACAATTGGAGTTTCTGGGGACAAGAAGCCACTGTCCCAGAGAGCTTCCTCTGTCTCCCCTCTCTGCCCGTGTCCCTCTTAATCTGCCTCATCCCTTTAGACTCTGGACCTCCCAACAGGTCCTGACTCAGGCCTGTGCCTGGGCTGCAGGTGAAAATGACCACAGGATCTCAACCTAATCAAGAGTGGCCAGAGACAAAGGTTGGCTGGGATACATGAGAGACTGCTGTGGGTTGGTGACCCCAGGGCTCTGAAACTATGCATAATGCCAAATGCTTCTCCCCCTGGGCAAGGTCATTGTAGGGAGGCCTCCGAACAAGTGAAGTCCCTTGATCTAGACTTGGAGGGTGCGCACAAACCTCTGTTTCCCCTGCTGGTTCGGGACAGAATAGCACACAGTACTTCATCTACAGCTTCCAGAAGGGGCTATGGCAGACTGGGGAACACCTAGGAGGAGTAGGCAGAAATGCAGGAGCTCACGCAGGGCAGGGACTCCCGTAGTCAGAAGCCTCAGTGTTCTCTTCTATAACATTGTCCCCTGCGCCTGGGCTCACACCACCCCTGTCTTAGCTCTGCCCAGATGTGCCTTGCATTGGTTTCTGCTCTGATAATAAGGAAGGGTACGGCAGTGGCAGAGAACTCGGATGCCTTTGGATGGGCCCAGATAACAAGAAAAGAGAGAGATAAAGGGCCGGCTTTGAAGCATGAGGACCAGAGTCTCATCCCCATAACCCCCACATAAGAAGCTGGAAGGAACCAGGAGTGGTGGCACACGCCTTTAATCCCAGCACTCAGGAGCCAGAGGCAGGTGGATCTCTATAGGTTTGAAAGAGAAGAAGAGGAGGAGGAGGAAGAGAAGGAAGAAGATGAGAAAGAGGAAGAGGAGGATGAAGAGGAAAAGAGGAGGGAGGGAGAGGAGGAGGGAAGGGAAGAGGGAGAGGAAGAGGAAGAAGAAGAGGAAGAGGAGGATCTGGGTGTGATGGCTTAGTCTATAACACCAGCAGTGAGGAAGCAGACATAGGTAGAACTCTCAGGCTCACTGACCAGCCAGGCCATACTAATTAGCAAGTCCCAGATTCCAGTGAGAGAGCTTGTCTCAAAAATTCAAGGTGGGTAGCTCCTGAGGAACTATACCAAAGGTTGACCTCTGACCTCTCCAGACACACACACACACACACACACACACACACACACACGTTCTTCTAACCCAGATACTATAACTGGGTTTTGGGGCAAGTGCCCCAGCTCCAGCAGTCCCAATAAGCTAGCCCCAGCAACCAGTTAGGCAATGGTGAGAAGCAGAGATAGTACTCAATTATGACCTTAGGAAACATATCTATTGACCCCAAGTTTCTCTTGCAGGTATTGATACAAACTGTTTATGTAGAGGAGGAACTGAGTCTGTAGTCCTGGTGGTCTGTGCTCTGTCCATCACTGTTGGCTCAAGTCCCCCGCCCCAGGTGGACCAGTAAGTATTGATCACCATCTGGACCCACGAAGATGTCCTGTTTGAAGGTTCAGTCTCTGTCCGAGATAATTGTTCTGCCTCGAGGTGCTGTCTGGTGAGGTTCTGCTGTTCCTGGAATCCAAAAAGACTACAGGTGTCCGGACAAAGACCAGCTTCTCTGCCCTCCACCTCCAGGGGGCGATGGTCTGGGTTAGGCAAAGTCCTTGGCAGTGAGCACACCTCTGTCTAAAGCGAAGGCAGAGGTTCCAGGCTTCACCCTGCAGACCCGGTGGGCTCTTCAGCTACTGAGAGAATCTCTTCCTGGGAAGACAGAAATGATGTCTGCCCCTTCCTCCTAAGGTCCCAACAACAAACCAGAGTAGATGCCGCCACAGTTCACCCTGGAGTGAGCAGGGGTGACAGCAAAGCAGTCACACGGAAGGAAAATCTACACCCAGTGAACTTGATGGCTTCTCCATGGCTGCATGGATGGAGCTCTTCCATTTTCTCTTTCTTTTCCAGCCAGATGTTTCTTTCTGATGAACTGATCATTACATTTTTAAATTTCTGAAATGGCCAGCAGACCGTAGAAGGGCATTTATTTAGGCGCCTGCTTGAAACCAAGAGCTTCAGCAAACTGCTGGCCTTGATTCAGGGCCAAGACGCCCTTCCATTAACTTCCCCCAATACCCTCCCTGCCCAGCCTTTGCACCTGGAGGAGGAACTGCATACAAATGGCTGGAGTGGAATCTCGGGTGAGGGTTCAATGACCCTTCCCATCCTCTTCTGTAAGACAATGCCAACAGTTCTCAAACAGCCTAGTAATGGACATTTTTTTGAGACAGTTTCTCTATGTAGCCCTAGAATTTGTTCTATAGATGAGGCCATCTTCAACTCACGGAGATCTGCCTGTATCTGCCTCCCAAGTGCTGGGATTAAAGGTGTGCACCCGCCAGGCAGTGGTGGCGCATGCCTGTAATCCCAGCACTCTGAGAGGCAGGGGCAGGCGGATTTCTGAGTTCGAGGCCAGCCTGGTCTACAGAATGAGTTCCAGGACAGCCAGGGCTATACAGAGAAACCCTGTCTTGAAAAAACGAAATCCAAAAAACCCAAAATAAATAGATAGATAGATGGATAGATGGATAGATAGATAGATAGATGGATAGATGGATAGATAGATAGATGGATAGATGGATAGAGATAGATAGATAGATAGATAGATAGATAGATAGATAGATAGATAGATAGAGAAAGGTGTGCACCCCATGCCCGTGGTGGACCACTGTAAGCCAGGACTGGCTGATCTGACCAAGATGGCGGCTCTTTGACTCACCCAGCCAAGTCCTAGAGCAGCATTCATGGCGCAATCAAATTAGAGATGGCACAGGAAGCCTTGGAAGATGGCGTGCCCTGCAGAGAACCTTTGCCATTGTCAACCATGCCCCCAACACTGGGGCAGTGGGGAGGCTGGGTCATTCACAATCAGACACATCAAACCCTCAAAGACTTCAGATCTGTCGACAAGAAAACACGGCTCTCAGCTAAAGGGGATAAGAGAGAGTTTATTCTGGAGCCGAATACGAAGGCAATACAGGTTGCTTCAAATCCCAAGTCCCACTACAGAGATTTTGTATGAGGTTTTATTAGTTATAGAAGAAAGAAAGTCATAAATCAAAGCATTTACCAAAGATATTGCTGGAAGCCACAGGGGTGGGTTACCTCTGAAACCCTGTCCTAGGTCTCAGATGCTGTCTGATAACATTCATAGCTTTTGAATTGGTGGAAGCCAGGAGGTTGCTAAGAATGCATTGTGTGTGTGTGTGTGTGTGTGTGTGTGTGTGTGTGTGTGTGTGTGTGTGTGTGTGTGTGTATGTGGTGTGCAGGTGAATGTGGGGGTGCACTCACCCATGTGCACACATGTAAGGGCCAGAGGACATCAGGTAGCTTCCCGCCTTGAGGAAAGCTGTCTGTCCAGTGAGTGCCCAGGATCTGTCTGTCTTCACTTCCTAACGCACACCCTTCCGTATGCAGCTGTTTAACAAGCTTCTGGGGGATTCGACCCCTCGTCCTCCTTGCTTGCACAACAAAAACTCTTCACCACCGAGCCATCCTCTGGCCCCTAACAATACCCTTTAAAAGTTTTGATAGTCACAAGGGTATTCCTCAGACACAGGGGAAGGCAATGAGTGGCCTTCAAAGGGACTGAAAATAGCCCGAGATAATTTGGGTCTGGACTGCAACGTTTTAACGCTCCACAATCACCAAGTTCAGTCATTTGACCTTGTAGACTGTTTAATGCAGGCACGGCCCTTTATGCTCTGGGAGCTTCCCCTCACAGCTCCGGAAGTTGATAGTTTAATAAAAAAAAACTATTGGCTTCCTTCTATAGCAAAGTCCCTGGGGTTCGCCCAGGAGTGGGATAGCTCTTTTGTGGACAGAGATTGCCCTTTAAGCCTGAATATGTGTCTCCAGAGCCCTGGGGATGAGACTCCCAGGAGGCCCATTGCCCTGGCTTGTAGTGTAATCATGGAATTGACTGGAATGATGCTAAATTCTTTCCAAATAACAACAGAATTGCTGTGGGGGGGGAGGGTGTCTAGGGGAGGATGGGAGGGGGAAGCCATGCAGGAAACTCACAGCCACCCACACCCGCCAGGCACTGCTAAGTGACAGAAGACCCTGGTTCTGAAGAGGGGTGATTTTGCCCAACCACCTGCTTTTCGCCTGTTCATAGGGAACACGGCTAATCAAGTTCTGCAAGGCCCAAGGGGTGGCCTGCGGTCTGCAAACCTGACCTGCTCTGGGTTCTCCATCCCACGTGTCTAAACGGAGGCCTGTTTAGAGTAAGCTTGCATCTGATCTCCCTGTCACTCACTCACTGACACCAGGAATGAATTGCAACCTGATTTTAAGTGCCAAACAGCTGCTTGGGGCGGAGCGGGTCTTGTTTTGATTGGCAGTTGGTACTCTCAACTCTCACAAGCTGCTAGAGGACAGAGGGGACTGAGGTAGAGGATGATCCCACTATAGAAGATGCCCCTGGTCAGACAGCACCAGGGCTGAGGGCCCAGCAGTGACGAACACTGTAGTGGCTATTCCTGGTTGTCAACTTGACTATATCTGGAATAAACTACAATCCAGAATCAGAAGGCTCACCTGTGATCCTAATCTGGAGGCTGAGAGATACAAGTTTCTGACCTGGATCTTGACTTGGAAATCTTGAGGCATAGTGGCTATGAATCCCAGAAGATTCAGACAGGGAGATCTCTGAGTTCAAGGTCATCTGGGATTAAAGGTGTGATAAGATAAAGGTGTCACACACCTTTAATCTGGTCCACACCTTCTGCTGGAGACCTACATAAGGACATTGGAAGAAGGAAGATTTACTCTCTCTTCTTCTCCTGCTTGCCTCATGGGACTGAGCAACTGCTAGATCCTTAGACTTCCATCCACAGCTGCTGCTGACCATTGTTGGGAGTTGGACTACAGACTGGTCTGTGGTCTGTTGATGTTTTATGAGGACAGGAGAAAGGGGTGAGGGGAGACTGGATGGGAGAAGGAGAAACAGTGTCTGGGTTTTCTTTGGAGACTGGTGGAAATGTTGTAAACTCAGAATGTGGTGATGGCTGTAAACCAAAGATCACTGGGTCACACCAGTGTGGGGGCCATGAGATGGTTCAGTGGGTAAAGGTGCTTGCCACCAAGCCTGATGACCTAAGTTCAAATCCCAGGACCCACGCAGTGGAAGCAGAGAATGGTCTGGCTTGCTGCATCGTGTACTTAAATGTAATATAAAATTATGCTTTATATATATTTTATATTTATGTCATATATTATATATGCGGGGCTGTGGCATAGCCCAGTGATAGAACTGTTGCTTCTACCTAGGCTCCATTTCAAACAATTTAAAAGACTATAGGATGGCTGGGATTACTGGCACACATGTTTGTTCTAGAGGCAGGTGGATCACTATGAATTCAAAGCCAGCTTGGTCTACAGAGAGAGTTCTAAGACACCCAAGACTACATAGTGAACTGTCTCAAAAATTACCAAAATAGGATGTATGTAAAGTAAATTTTAATTAGACTACTATCATTAAAAAAATAGATAACATCAAGAAGCTATTCTATTGGGCTTGAGAGATGGCTCAGCGGTTAAGAATGCTGACTGCTCTTCGGAAGGTCCTGAGTTCAAATCCCAGTAACCACATGGTGGCTCACAACCATCTGTACAGCTACAGTGTACTCATATACATACAATAAAATCTTTTTTAAAAACCCAAACTATTCTCTTTTCCAAAAAAAGAGAATAGTTTTTGTTTTGTTTCTAAAACACTGCTCCAGATTCAAGTCCTCCCTCTCCTTTCATGTGGCACACAGTGAGCCTCCCGGGTCTTAACCATCCATCTGTAAAATGGTTGTGTTAAGAGTGTGTTCCCGCTGGGGCCTTGCTGAGGGATGTGGTTCTGTTTGGATGGAGCAGGTCACGGGGAGAATGCTGAGTGGTTGAGGTGGGTGAAGAAATGAACCGGAAGAGCCCGGAAGAGCTCGCTCACGGGGCCTGGGGCCAGCAGTACCATGCGCCATTGTGAGGATGTCTGTGCAGACCTGTTACCGTCACAGCAGTTGACACACCACACCTAGAGCAATAGCTACCATTTATTGGAGCGCTGGCTGTATGCTAAGAGCTGCCCATACACTCTCTCAGCACATGTTTATTTTGGTCTAGGAGAGTCCTGTTCTGTTACATCTGCCCAGACTGGAAGTAGGCATGGCAGGCCAGCTGCTGGCGTGGGATCCCAGAGACAGTCAGAGGCAGAGCTGGTGTGAACCCAGGAAGCCCAGTGGGTGAGCAGGAGGCGGGTCCAAGTGAGAGAGGGGAGCTGGTGATGGTTAAGCAAGTTACTGATTTGTTGAGGGAAGGGTTCAGACAAAGGCTTATACTTTAGCCCAGGTTAGAATCAAACTCAAGATGTAGCCCAGGCTAGCTTCAAACCTGTGGCAACTTTCCTGCCCCAGCTCCAGGAGTAGCAACCAAGATTACAGCTGCCAGCCACAGCATTGGCTTTTGGCAGGTTATTAAATCACGGAGGCAGCCCCAGTAGATGTTGGTCTTGATGCAAGGGCTTATTGCAGGGAGCTATGTAGTTCTTAGTGCCTGGATTCTTCCTGATCCCCCCCCAAGCACCACTCTCCGCAGCATCTTCTTCTGCACACACCGAGAAGAAACCCTGCCATCTGTTTGGCACTTAGGGGTCTACAATGAGCTTTTCCATCCATCAAAGTCAGACAAAAACTGAATCTGAAACTGTTACATATGTCAGAGACAATCAAAACAGCTTTCAAGGGATGATGACCCAGGGGCCTAGTGGACCACACACCTCCAAGTTCCAGGCAGGCCCTTTTAACTCGGAAAGCAGCAGCCTCGAGAGTGGGTGGCAGGCTGGTGGTGGTCTGTATTTCAAGACAGGCTGTGTCTCCATGGCGATGTGAGGTCACTGCCCCCGTGGACTCTGGGGACATCAGCTCCCCACTCATTCCACAGAGTGAGACTCCGTGAAGCCAAGAGCCCTAGGGTGTAGGCGAACGCTTTTCTCAGTTTCCATGTGGAGATGATCCGGAGGTAGAGAGCGAGTGGGCGTGGAAACTTCAAAGTCACTTCTGACAGCTCTGGGCTGAGCACAGAGAAAAGTTTAAAAAAAAAAAAAAGTCTCATGAATGAATCAGGGCATGAATGGCTGAAGAGCCCTGCCGGTTCTCAGTTGACAAACTGGAACTTGGAATCCGAAGCCGATGACAGGACGGTGTGGAGCTTTCTCTGAAGCTGGGAATGGCAGGACATGATGACACACACCTGCTATCCCAGCACTTGGGAAACTGAGGCAGGAGGATTATAGGTCTAAGGAGAACCTGGGCTACTCTGTGCCTTAGGAAAAAACGCACAGTGGAATACTACTAAGCCACAGAAAAAAATGGATTCCCATTGCTTGTAATGACTTGGGTGAAACCTAGAGACTCTTTTGTTTAGTGAGAGAAACTAAGCTCAGAAAGATAAACATTTGGTGTTCTTGCCACGCCTGGGAGGTAAACTGGCTTAGAAGTAGAAAGAACAGGAGTAAGCCAGGCGGTGGTGGCGCACACCTTTAATTCCGGCACTTGGGAGGCAGAGGCAGGCAGATTTCTGAGTTTGAGTCCAGCCTGGTCTACAAAGTGAGTTCCAGGACAGCCAGGGCTACACAGAGAAACCCTGTCTCAAAAAAACAAAACAAGACAAGATGGAAAGAACAGGAGTTACCAGACCCTAGAGATGGGAGACACGGTGGCTCTCAGCCACAAGGGCACAGTTAGAAGCTAGCAACTCAGTCAGGACGGCAGTTGTCCTGCAAATACAAGGATCTGAGTTTGCACCCTGAAACCCATATTAACAATAACGGAGGATGGTGGGGAGCACTTGCAATCCAAATCTGAGAGGCTGAGGTGAACCCCTGGCACTGGCTGTCCAGTCTTGCTGAACTGGCGAGCTCTGGATTCACCAAGAGACCCTGCCTCCAAAACCAAGACAGAGAACGATGGACAGATGACATTGCCTGCCGAGGTCCACACACAAACAGGGGTGCACACGCGTGCAGATAGGAGAACTAACTCCCAGCACAGTGGGTCACCCCGATTAGCAAGTCTTTATGTGTTCCCAGCTAGGGAGAAAAACAAAACAGGATTTTGAATTCAACAGGAAGTATGAATTATGCTAGGATGAGACTTATTCATCCTGATATGATCCTGACAAATTCCTTACATTACTGAAATATTATACTCTGCTCCATAAGTATGTCCATTTACTAAGTATGAACTAAATTGTCTTTATTATTTTATTAACATGTTAGTCATACGTGAGCTTCAATGTGGCATTTTCATAGACATATAATGTATTCATACCTCATTCACATCCCCGCCCCACTCCGTGTCCATACTTCTTTTCACTGAGTCACTCTTTAAAAATGTTTTCCGGCCAGGGGTGGTGGCGCAGGCCTTTGATCCCAGTACTTGGGAGGCAGAGGCTGGCAGCTCTCGGAGTTTAAGGTCAGCCTGGTCACAGCCAGGGCTATTTATTACACACAGAAACTCTGTCTGGGAAACATGTTTTTTCTTTGGAGTTTTTGTTTTCTTTAAATCATGAGCTATGTGGTCAATGACTTTCACCATGGTCCCAGCCCCGAGAGGGTGCCCCGTTGTTGCCCCTCAGCCCCTACGGCCCACCCCTGTAGTACAAGACTGCAGCCATATGAAGCAAGATATCCCTAGAGAGTTTAAGGCTTGGGTCCCAAAGTGGTACCAGATGGAGCCATTATCGGGAGAGGCCTCAATCGCTGGGGGGTCCTTGGAAGGGACCAGGAAGCCAGACACCTTTCTCTCTCTCGGGGGTCCCAACTATGTGAGGGAATCCTGTCAACTGACTGGACTGAAGAGCCCCTGAGACCTTGAGGCCCTGGCCTGAGCAGTGCACCAATCTTCAGTGGGTTCAGAAAATGAGAGCATGATTGACGGGGGGGGGGGGGTAGAAGGGAAGAGGAGGGGCTAGTTGAAGGAAGTGGCTCACCGGGTCCAGATTAAGGCTGTATCCTGCCCTGGCCCCTCACTCTATCTCCTTTTCTTGCTGCTTCCTGTTCACCGTGAAGTGAATGATTCTCTTCCACCACACACTCCAGCCCAGAGCGGGCTTCCAACATCCTCAAGTTGTCCCTCCTAGGTAATGACACACAGGTGACAGCAGACTGAGGCCCTGGCCCTGAGAGAAGTGGGTGGCTCACCCTAGGCTCCCTGCCCTTGCATCAGAGACCCAAGCAATGGATTTCCCAAGCAGACGGGATCCTCTACCCACAACCGTGAGCAGAGCAGACCTCCGCCCTGTAGGAGCCCGTTATGTCAAGTCTCACCAGAGAGATGGGGCACTGATGAGCCGGTGGAGCCAGCGTGAACTGGTGTGGAGCAGACAGTGTGGAAGGCCAGGAGTCTCCCCTTCCCCTGAGTGACCAGGACACTAAGTCCTTTGGAGACGAGAAGGAAAGTCAGCTCCACTCGGCCAAAGCCCCACTGAGCCCCAGTCCTCCCAGGGCCTGCTGCCAGCCAAAATCAGGAAGTAGGCATGATCACCCAGCTAACCCACCGACTCAAGAGGAGATATGAAAAATCCTGTTCTAGTTCTCATTTTTAAAAACGCCCTATAGTGCAGATTTTTCTAAAGCATGAAGAATATTGTGTATATATGAGATTTACATTATAATGCTATGGGTTTGATGTAGCCAGGAAATGGTGTGAAAGGTTTGTCCTTTGAACACATTGCTAGTGTGGGGCCATTTGTTGCCCAGCAGTGGCAGCCCGCTACAGACTAATTGCTCTGCACAGCTCCGGAATGCTAAGTCACTGTCTCCCTTCCCCCTCCTCGGACTCTCCACCTGACAGCAAAACGGGATGAAATGCTTCCGAAAGACTCCTTTCACTGAGACGAGGTTTCCCGTAGCCCAGGCTGGCCTCAAAGGCGTTCACCCCACACCTGGTTTATGTAGTGCTGAAGATGGAACCCAGAGGTTCATACAGACTAGGCAAGTGCTCTATCAAGTCACACACACACACACACACACACACACACACACACACACACACACACACACGAGCGCGCGGGCGAGTGCCCTTTAGCTCAGGGGCCCCTCCCTATCTGAAAACTCAGGTACAAGGCTCTGCTAAACAAACTTAATTGCCTTAGGGGCTCAGTCAACCAGACACCACTGACTCCCTTCCTCCCTCAGGGCAGAAGATTCCAGGGGTGTGACAGACAGGAGCTTTCAAAGCCTGAGGCTGCCTTACTGCTCTCAAGGCTGAGTTTGCCTGGACTCTGTTTTCTTGTGCTGCCTCCTCGCAGTCTGTTCCTTTGCAAGGTTAGGGCACCACCGGAGCCAGCAGGAGTTCAGAGAGACATTGTTTGGGTTAACCCTTATGGTGGGGCATCCTTTCCTGGACTGCACGGAAGTCCAATAGGGTGGACCGGCAGACCCCTGCCCAGAAAACCACTCCCCAGCAGAGGCAGACGCAGAAGCTGCCTGTAGACGCCATTGAAGACCAGCAGCGCGGTTGACTTTGGGCCCTGGGGTGGGGGGTGTGGCTCGGCAGGTGGGGTGTGGCTTGGCGGGTAGAAAGCTTGCCCTGCTTGCCTGAAGCCACGGGTTCCATTCCCAGCACAGCAGTGTGCGCCAGTAATCGCAGAGCTCAGGATGCGGAGGCAGGAGGATCAGAAGAAGTCCAGGATCATCTTCAGTTAGCAATGCAGTTGGAGATAGGGTCTTAACCAAAAAAAAAATTTTTTTAAATGAGAAAGTCAAGTTCCAAGCCTCACCCTTCACAGGCATGACGATGACCAGCTATTAGGACTCCTGTCCAAGCACAGGAGACTCCACACCGCAGCCCTGGTCACCACTGTGGGAGACTCACCTCCGGTCTTCAGCCAAATGTCATCTTCATTTGTCAACTGTCATAAGCGGGGGCTGTGAAAAACACACGGAACAACAGAGCTCAAGGTCCTTTGCCCTTTTGCGTGTACACATGTGCAGATACGCTTGCTGTGACCACCCAGCACCTGTTGGGGCACAGCCCACCTTTTGAACATGGAAGGGCTCCTGAGGAGCACGGGCCCACCTGAGAAGCACAGGCCCACCCGAGGAGCACGGGCCCACCCGAGGAGCACGGGGCCCACCGGAGGAGCACGGGGCCCACCCGAGGAGCACGGGCCCACCCGAGGAGCACGCC